>NC_054470.1:122097624-122400654 GCF_017639515.1 Carcharodon carcharias
CACCCTTTGAGTGAAGAAACTCCTCCCTATCTCAGTTCTAAATGGCCTACCCCTTGTTCTGAAACAGTGCCCCCCACCTCACCCCCACCCTCCACTGGTTCTAGATTCCCCCAGCCAGGGGAAACATCATTCCTGCATCTACCCTGTCGAGCCCTGTAAGAATTTTTTATGTTTCAATGAGATCACCTCTCATCCTTCTAAACTCTAGAGAATACAGGCCTAGTCTCCTCAATCTCTGCTCATTGGACAATCCCACCATCCCAGGAATCAGCCTGGTGAACCTTCATTGCTCTATGGCAGGTATATCCTTCCTTAGGTAAGGAGACCAAAACTGCACACAATACTCCAGGTGTATTACATTTGATCCCCAGATCTAATCATTGATATAAATTGTGAATAGCTGGGGCCCAAGCACTGATCCTTGTGATACACCATTCATCACAGCCCGCCAACCTGAGAATGATCCGTTTACTCCTACTATATTTTCTGTCTGTTAACCAGTCCTCAATCCATGCCAGTATACTACCCCCAATCCCATGAGCTTTAATTTTGCTTACTTACCTTCTGTGGGATCTTATCAAAAGCCTTCTGAAAATCTGAATACACCACGCCCACTGATTCCCCCTTATCTATTCTGTTAGTAACATCCTCAAAAGATGCAAACATGTTTGTCAAACATGATTACCCTTTCATAAATTCATGTTGACTCTGTCCAATATGCCATTATTTTCCAAGCGTCCAGTTGTCACATCCTTTATGATATATTCTAGTATTCTCCCCACTGCTGATATCAAACTAACAGGTCTGTAGTTGCACTTTCTCTCTCCTTCCTTTTTTAAATATCACCATCCACTATATCTACAGCCATCTCTTTCAACACTCTGGGATGTAGATCATCAGGGCCAGGGAATTTACCAACTTTCCGCCTCATTAATTTCTTCATTATTATTTTTTAAACTATTACTAATTTCTTTCAGTTCCTCATTCCTGCTCATCCCTTGATTCTCCAGTATTTCTGGAAGGTTTTTTGTGTCTTCCTCCTTAAATGCAGGCAAAAGTACTTGTTAGTTCCTTTGCTATTTCCTTATTGCCCTTCTTTGTAGGAAAAGTGGCAGCCAATCTGCGTACAGCAAACTCCCACAAACTTTAATGTGATAATGAGCAGATATTCAGTTTTCTTAGTGATGTTGATTGAGGGATAAACATTGTCCAGGATACCAGGAAGTACTCTCCACCCTTTTAAATCATGACCATGGAGTATTTTACATCCACCTGAGGGCAGAAAAGGCCTTGGTTTAATGTTTCATCCAAAAGATGGCAGCCTCCAAAAGTACAGCACTCCCTCAGTCTGACTCTCCAACAGTGTGACTTTCCCTCGGTACTGAGCCTCCAACAGTGCAGAACCCCTTCAGTAATGACCTCTGACAGTGCAGGGGAGGTGATAATCTTTTAAATGAAAATCAAATCAACAAAATTGGGATAAATCAGGCACAGCCCCTAATTCAGGTCATCTGTAAAACCAAAGACAAAAGTTTAAAGGAACCTTACAAACTTTAAATCAAAATGTGATTAAAGGGGTCAACAAAACACCCCAGTCCCCGCGGTGCCCACTGAGCACGGAAGGCCTCGAGAGTGCCAGCAGACACCGCGTGCTCCCTCTCCAGGGACATCCGGCAGCGAATGTAGCCGCGGAAGAGGGACAAACAATCGGGCGGGACTCCCCCGTCGATCGCCCGCTGCCTGGACCTGTTAATGTGCAGGGGAGGTGATAGTGTAGTGGTATTGTTGCTGGACTAGTAATCTAGTAAACCCAGAGTAATGACCTGGTTTCAAATCCCACCATAGCTGAAGATGGTGTTTGAAAATCTAATGATGTTGATTGTTGTAAAAACCCATCTGGTTCACTAATGCCCTTTAGGGAAGGAAATCTGTCATCCTTACCTGGTCTGGGCTACATGTGACTCTAGACCCACAGCAACGTGGTTGGCTCTTAAATGCTCTCTGAATTTGCATAGCAAGCCACTCAGTTGTATCAAACTGCTACAAAGCTTCAGGCAAAAAAAAGAATGAAACTGGACAGATGTAGGCAACAGCAAACTCAACCCTGCAAAGTCCTCCTTACTAACATCTGGGGGTTAGTGCTAAATTTGGGAGAGTTGTCTCACTGACTAATCAAGCAGCAGCCTGATGTAGTCATCTTCACAGAATAATAATATTTTACAGATAATGTCTCAGACATCACCATCACCCAGATAAAAGCAAAATACTGTGGATGTTGGAAATCTAAAACAAAAATACCTGGAAAAACTTTTCCAGGTATTTTTGTTTTTGACCACCATCACCCATCCCGCTGGTGGGACAGGACAGACCCATCAGGCGGCACAGTGATATACAGTCAGGAGGGAGTTGCCCTGGGAATCTTCAACATCGACTCCGGATCCCATGACGTCTCATAGCATCAGGTCAAACATGGGCAAGGAAACCTCCTGCTGATTACCACATACAGCCCTCCCTCAGCTGATGAATTAGTGCTCTTCCATGTTGAACACCCCTTGGAGGGAAAACTGAAGGTGGCAAGGGTGCAGAATGTACTCTGGGTGGGGGACTTCAATGTCCATCACCATGAGTGGCTCAGTAGCACCACTATCTCTGTGCTGGCTGAGTCCTAAAGGATAGAGCTGCCAGACTGGGTCTGCGGCACGTGGCAAGGGAACCAACAAAAGGGAAAAACATATTTGACCTCATCATCACCTGCCTGCAGTAGATGCATCTGACCATGACAATATCGGTAGGAGTGACCATCCACAGTCATTGTGGAGACGAAGTCCTGCCTTCACATTGAGGATACCCTCCATCGTGTTGTGTGGCACTACCACCTTGCTAAATTGGAAAGATTTTGAACAGATCTAGCAACTCAAGACTGGGCATCCATGAGGTGTTGTGGGCCATCAGCAGCAGCAGAATTCTATACAACCACAATCTGTAACCTCATGGCCTGGCATATCCCCCACTCTACCATTACCATCAAGCCAGGGGATCAACACTGGTTCAATGAAGAATGCAGGAGGGCATGCCAGGAGCAGCACCAGACATACCTAAAAATGAGGTGTCAACCTGGTGAAGCTATAACATAGGACTACTTGGTTGCCAAACAGCATAAGCAGCAAGTGATAAACAGAGAAAAGTGGTCCCACAACCATTGGATCAGATCTAAGCTCTGCAGTCCTGCCACATCCAGTTGTGAATGATGGTTATCAATTAAACAACTCACTGGATGAGAAGGCTCCACAAATATCCCCATCGTCAATGATGGAGGAGCCCAGCACATCAGTGCAAAAGATAAGGCTGAAGCATTTTCTACAATCTTCAGCCAGAAGTCACGAGTGGATGATCCATCTCACCATCTTCAGGGGTCCCCAGCATCACAGATTCCAGTCTTCAGCCAATTTAATTCACTCCATGTGATATCAAGAAAAGGCTGAAGGCACTGGATACTGCAAAGGCTATGGGCCCTGACAATATTCTGGCAATAGTACTAAAGACTTGTGCTCCAGAACTTGCCAAACCTCTAGCCAAGCTGTTCCAGTACAGCTGCAACACTGGCATCTCCCCGGCAATGTGGAAAATTGCCCAGGTATGTCCTGCACACAAAAAGCAGGACAAATCCAACCCAATTACTGCCCCATCAGCCTACTCTTGATCATCAGTAGAGTAATGAAGGGGTCATGAACAGTGCCATCAAGCAGCAATTGCTCAGCAATAACCTGCTCACTGATGCCCAGTTTGGGTTCCACCAGGGCCACTCAGCTCCTGACCTCATTACAGCCTTGGTTCAAACATGGACAAAAGAGCTGAACTCCTGAGGTGAGGTGAGAGCTACTGCCTTTGATATCAAGGGAGCATTTGTCCGAGTGTGGCATCAAGGATCCCTAGCAAAACTGGGGTCAATGGGAATCAGGGGGAAAACTCTCCACTGGTTGGAGTCATGCCTAGCACAAAGGAAGATGGTTCTGGTTGTTAGAGGTCAGTCATCTCAGCTTCAGGACATCACTGCAGGAGTTCCTCAGGATAGTCTCCTCAGCCCAACCATCTTCAGCTGCTTCATCAATGACCTTCCTTCCATCATAAGGTCAGAAGTGGGGATGTTCACTGATTATTGTACGATGTTCAGCACCATTCGCTACTCTTCAGATACTGAAGCAGTCCATGTCCAAATGCAGCAAGATCTGGACAATATCCAGGCTTGGGCTGACAAGTGGCAAGTAACTCACGCCACACAAGTGCCAGGCAATGACCATCTCCAACGAGAGAGTCTAACCATCGCCCCTTGACATTCAATGGCATTACCATCTCTGAATCCCCCACTATCAACATCCTGGGGGTTACCATTGACCAGAAACTGAACTGGACTAGCCATTTAAATACTGTGGCTATAAGAGCAGGTCAGAGGCTTGGAATCGTGTGACCACTGACTCACCTCCTGACTCCCCAAAGCCTGTCCACCATCTACAAGGCACAAATCAGGAGTGTGATTGAATACTCCCCACTTGCCTGGATAAATGCAGCTCCCACCACACTCAAGGAGCTTGACATCATCCAGGACAAAGCAGCCCAGTTGGTTGGCACCACATCCACAAACATTTATTCCCTCCATCACTGACGCACAGTAGCAGCAGTTTACCGTCTACAGATGCACTGCAGGAATTCACCAAGGTGCCTTAGGCAGCGCCTTCCAAACCCATGACCACTACCATCTAGAACCACAAGGGCAGCAGATAGATAGGAACACCACCACCTGGAAGTTCCCCTCCAAGTCACTCACCATCCTGACTTGGAAACATATCATTATTCCTTCACTGTCGCTGGGTCAAAATCCTGGAACTCCCTCCCTAACAGCACTGTGGGTGTAACTACACCACATGGATTACAGTAGTTCAAGAAGGCAGCTCACCATCACCTTCTCAAGGGCAACTAGGGATGGTCAATAAATCCTGGCCCAGCCAGTGATGCCCACATCCCATAAATGAATTAAAAAACTCAGGCATAACTGACCCCCCAACAGTGCAGTACTCCCTCAGTCCTGACCCCCCAACAGTGCAGTACTCCCTCAGTACTAACCCCCGGACATTGCAGTACTCCCTCAGTACTGACCCTCTCACAGTGCAGTGCTCCCACAATCCTGACCCTTCGACAGTTCAGCACTCCCTAAGTACAGACCCTCCAACAGTGCAGCACTTCCTCAGTACTGACCCTCTGATAGTGCAGCACTCCCTCAGCACTGACCCTCTGACAGTGCTGCACTCCCTCAGTACTGAACCTCTGACAGTACTGTGCTCCCTCAGCATTGACCCTCTGACAGTGCTGCACTCCCTCAGTACTGACCCTCTGACAGTGCTGCGCTCCCTCAGCACTGACCCTCTGACAGTGCTGCACTCCCTCAGTACTGACCCTCTGAGCATGCTGTACTGTGTCTGTCATGTGCTTGGAGTGTTGGCCTAAACTTCTGGGATCATGTCTCTGACGGGGTCTTGAACCCAGACCTTCCTGACTCACAGCGAGAGTGCTTCACAGTGAGATACAGCTGATTCACTTGGAGATCTTACACCCACAGTTAAATACTATTTGGCAACAAAAGACACCTTTATATAGATTTGATAGATCGAAAAAGCTGAAGTAAAAAGAATTTACCACTAAATATAAACAAACATTGTAATAATTCTTGTTTATCGACCATTTTTTTAAAGAACACTAACCAAATTCATCATCCAAAAAGATAATTATCCTCACCCCACAAGCCAGAGCTCCAGTGTCCTGATATTTCAAATCAATAACATATGTAGAAATCTGCTCTGCCAAAAAATATATCTAAAAAAATATATATACCCTGTCAATGATATCTGCAAATATCGTAAACAAAACGTGCAATTTATAATAAAGAAAAATAACCAAAAGCAGTTAAATGTATCACATTGATCAATTTGCATGTCTTATCCAATTAAAGGTGGGTCTGAGGTTGTACATGTTGCTGATAAGCAGCAGATTAGTGAGACGCTGAATACTCAAGGGAATAATATTCTCTTTCAGGGAAACGGGACTTCCTGTTTGTTTCAAGTTAGAATTTACTCCTGGGAAGCTTCTGTTAAGTGGTTGACAACATGAGGGACAAGTCTTTCAAGAGTCTCCATAATTCAATACCTAAGAACAGAAGGGGAAAGGGGATCTGAAGGGAAGTGTAACACTCATTTCCCCAGGTGCCTTTAATACGTTAAGTAAAAAGTTAAAAGTTGCATTTCTGGTGACAGTCTCCACTGGTTTCCCTTTAAGGAGTGCAGGAGAGCTGGCGTAGGAGGGAGGGATTTAGAATCCTGAGGCATTGGGATTGATTCTGGGGAAGATGGGACCTGACAAGCTGGACGCGTTGCACCCCAGCAGGACTGGGACCAATATCCTCACAGGGGTATTTGCTAGTACTGTGGGGGAGGGTTTAAACTAGAGTGGCAGGGGGATGGGAACCTGAGCGGAGAAACACAAGAGAGGGAAAAAGATAGGAATGAAAGAAAAGTAGAAAGCAAAAGTGGAAGGCAGAGGAAACAAGGGCAAGCAGTAAATAGGGGGATAGTGCAAAAATATGTGTAAAAATGTTAAAAAGACAAGTCTAAAGGCACTGTATCTAAATGCATGGAGCAGTCACAATAAGGGAGATGAATTAACAGCGCAAATAGATGTAAACAGGTACAATATGACTGCGATTACAGAGACATGGCTGCAGGATGACCAGGGCTGGGAACTGAATATCCAAGGGTACTCGATATTTAGGACGGACAGGCAAAAAGGAAAAGGAGGTGGGGTAGGGTTGTTAGTTCAGGATGAAATCAGTGCAATAGGGAGAGAGGATATTGGCTCAGAAAATCTAGATGTAGAATCAGTCTGGATGGAGCTAAGAAACAACAAAGAGTGGAAAACATTAGTGGAAGTTGTCTCTCGGCCTCCAAAAAGTAGTGTTAATGTAGGGGAGGCATTAAACAGGAAATTAGAGATGCATGTAACAAGAGTGCTACAGCAATCATTTGTGACTTTAAGCTACATATAGATTTGTCAAACCAAATTAACAATAATACTGTGGCGGATGGATTCCTGAAGTGTGTATAATATGTTTTTTTTTACACCAGTATGTTGAGGAACTAACTAGGCAATGGGTTATCCTAGATTTGGTAAAGTGCAATGAGAAGGGTTTAATTTATAATCTTGTTGTGTGGGGTCCTTTAGGGAACAGTGACCATAACATGATGGAATTTTTCATTAGGATGGAAAGTGAAGTGGTCCCATCTGAAACTAGGGTCCAAAATCTTAACAAAGGAAGCTACAAAGGTATAAGGTGTGAGTTGGCTAAGATAGATTGGGGAACTTCGTTAAAAGACATGACAGTGGGTAGACAATGGCTAATATTTAAGGAACAAACGTATGCATTGCAACAGTTATACATTCCTTTCTGGCTCAAAAACACAACAGGAAAAGTGGCCCAACTAAGGCTAACAAAAGAAATTAGAGTCATAGAGTCACAGAGTGCTACAGCACAGAAAAAGGCCTTTCGGCCCATTGAGTTTGCGCCGGTCAAACAAGTACCTAACTATTCCAATCCCATTTTCCAGCACTAGGCCCATAGCCTTGTATGCCATGGCATCGCAAGTGCACATCCAAATATTTCTTAAATGTTATGAGGGTTTCTGCCTCTACCACCTTTTCAAGCAGTGAGTTCAAGATCCCCACCACCCTCTGGATAAAAGAATTCTTCCTCACATCCCCTCTAAACCTCCTGCCCCTTACCTTAAATCTATGCCCCCTGGTTATTGATTCCTCCACCAAGGGGAAAAGTTCCTTCCTGTCTACCGCATCTATGCCCCTCATAATTTTATACGCCTCAATCATGTCCCTCCTCAATCTCCTCCAGTCCAAGGAAAATAACCCCAGTCTATGTAATCTCTCCTCATAACTAAAACTCTCCAGCCCAGGCAACATCCTGGTAAATCTCCTCTGCACTCTCTCTAGTGCAATCACATCCTTCCTATAATGCGGATTCCAGAACTGCACACAATACTCTAGCTGTGGCCTAACCAGCATTTTATACAGTTCCAGCATAACCTCCCTGCTCTTGTATTCTATGCCTCGGCTAATAAAGGCAAGTATCCCATATGCCTTCTTAAATTAAGGATAGTATTAGATCCAAAGAGGAATCATGTAAAGTTGTTAGAAAAAGTAGCAAGCCTGAGGATTTGGAGCAGTTTAGAATTCAGCAAAGGAGGACAAAAAGACTGGTTAAGAGGGGGAAAATTGAGTATGAGAGTAAACTTGCAAGGGAAATAAAAGCAGTCTGTAAAAGTCTCTATAAGTATGTAAAAAGAAAAGGATTAGTGAAAACAAATGTAGGTCCCTTACAGTATGAAACAGAAGAGTTTATAATTGAGAACAAGGAAATGGCAGAGCAACTAAACAACTACTTTAGTTCTGTCTTCATGGAGGAAAACACAAATAATTTCACAGAAACATTAGGGAACCAAAGGTCTAGTGAGAAGGAGGAATTGAAGGAGATTGATATTACTGAAACAATAGTGCTGAAGAAATTAAGGGGCTGAAAGCTGATAAATCCCCAGGGCTGATAATCTACATTCCAGGGTACTAAAGGAGGTGGCCATGGAAATAGTGGATGTGTTGTTTGTCATCTTCCAAAATTCTGTAGATTCTGGAACAGACCCGGCAGATTGGAGGTTGACAAATGTAACCCCACTATTTAAAAAAGGAAGGAAGGAGAAAACAGTGAATTACAGACCAGTTAGCCTAACATCAATAGTAGGGAAAATGCTAGAATCTATTATAAAGGATGTGATAACAGAACACGTAGAAAATATGAACGGGATTAGACAAAGTCAACATGAATTTATGAAAGGGGAAATCATGTTTGACAAACCTGCTGTAGTTTTTTGAGAACATAACTAGCAGAATAGATAAGGGAGAACCAGTGGATGTGATGTATTTTGATTTTCAGAAAGCTTTTGATAAAGTCCCATATAAGAGGTTAGTGTGTAAAATTAAAACATATGGGGTTGGGGGTGATATACTGGCATGGATTGAGAATTGGTTAGCAGACAGGAAACAGAGAGCAGGAATAAATGGGTCTTTTTTGGAGTGGTAGGCAGTGACTAGTGGGGTACTGCAGGAACCTGTGCTTGGGCCCCAGCTATTCACAATATATATCAATGATTTGGATGAAGGAACCGAATGTAATATTTCCAAGTTTGCTGATGACACAAAACTTGGTGGGAATGTGAGTGATGAGGAGGGTGTTAAGAGGCTTCAAGGTGATTTAGACAGATTGAGTGAGTGGGCAAATACATGGCAGATGCAGTATAACGTGGATAAGTGTGAAGTTATCCACTTCGGTAGGAAAAACAGGATGGCAGAGTATTATTTAAATGGTGATAGATTGGGAAATGTTGATGTACAAAGGGACTTTGGTGCCCTTGTGCACCAATCACTGAAAGCAAGCATGCAGGTGCAGCAAGCAGTTAAGAAGACAAATGGTATGTTGGCCTTCATTGTGAGAGGACTTGAGTACAGGAGCAAGGATGTCTTACTGCAGCTGTACAGGGCCTTGGTGAGACCACAGCTGGAGTATTGTGTGCAGTTTTGGTCGCCTTACCTAAGAAAGGATATACTTGCCATAGTGGGAGTGCAGCGAAGGTTCACCAGACTGATTCCTGGGATTGCAGGATTGTTGTATGAGGAGAGATTGGGCAGACTAGACCTGTATTCACTGGAGTTAAGAAGACTGAAAGGGGATCTCATTGAAACATATAAAATTGTGGCAGGGTTGGACAGACTGGGTACAGGGATGATATTTCCTCTGGCTGGCGTGTCTAGAACAAGCGGTCACAGTCTCAGGATACAGGGTAGACCACTTAGGACTGAGATGAGGAGAAACCTCTTCACTCAGAGGGTGGTGAACCTATGGAATTCTCTGCCACAGAAGGCTGTGGTAGACAAGTCACTGAATATACTTAAGAAAGAAGTAGATAGATTTCTAGACTCTAAAGGTGTCAAGGGTTATGGGAGAGAGCGCAGGAGTATGGCATTGAGATAGAGGATCAGCCTTGATCATATTGAATGGTGGAGCAGGCTCAAAGGGCTGAATGGCCTACTCCTGCTCCTATGGTCTATGTTTTTATGCTACTGTGGCTGCCAAGTGCCTGAAGAAAGTGCCTATACCACTGGTCATTCTCCATCAAAGTTTGCAAAAGGAGCCTGAAAGAGCACAAAGCAATTCCTAGCTTAAGAAGTTTTGATTATGGATCCTTTTGCAGAACATTTTAATTTGTGAGCAGAAGGTCTGTATTGGAAATGATCCAATTCCCTGTGTTGACAGATACTGTCAGACTCATTGAATGTTTCCAGTGACCTTTTTCTGTTTGGATTTCCAGGAGCTGCACTAACTTCTCTCTTTGTGAACAGCTGAGTGGTACTGAAATCTTCAGCTCCATTTAAAGTGAGGATTTTGTAAAATCATATATGGAAAACTCTAGCATGTGGATAATGTGAAGTGCCTGTTTATTTGATGTGAAAACTCTGTACATTACCTAAGCCTTAGAGTAGAGCACTGGAGGAGACATGCAGGTCAGATAATTCAGTCGTTGCGTATATTCAAGGCTGAGATCAAGGATTGTTGTGCGCTAAGGAAATTGAAGGATATGGAGTTAGGAGGGAAAAGTGGAATTGAGGTCAAAGTTCAACCAAGGCCTATTTGAACAGCATCTGGAGCAAGGGGCTGAATGGTCAACTCCCACTCCTATTTCTTATCTTCTGATATTTCATTGACTATTGGTGGATGTGGGAGGTTGCTAGGGTTTCCTGGTGGGATTCCTGGAGATGCGAGCAACAATTTAATTCTTTTGATTTTTATAACAACCCACAAAGAATAAAAAACTCCGTCACAGGAATCCTGGCTTTCCTCAATGGGACCAGGCATGCTTCGATATATATTATAGCCCTTTGAGCAGGTTCTCACCCTGGGCTGACCAGCTTACCCACTGCCAGTAACACAGATAGCTGACGCAGGCAGATTCTCAAACCCTGGATAAACTGCATCAAGGTTAGTGATGGGGCTTTCCATTCTGTACACCTTCACTGTTCCATCTGGAGTCAGAATTGCGAGCAGCAGCAATATGAATATAATTGCACTGCCACTGCCACATCAGGTGAAAAGCAGTTTCACATGCGGGCTGAAGTGCGAATGCCATTTCATCCTTTTGGCAGTTCCTAATGTGACAAACAAAACACTGGAGACGCCAGCATGACTCTGTCTGGGTTTAGCGCTGGCTACAAAGCTCACGACTCCAGTGTCTGCCCTTAGCATCATTAATTGTCTTAGTTTCATGTCCAGAGCTGTTTCAATGGTTAAGACTGCAAGAGAGAATTTTGCGGAGTAATATTCCTGGCTCTGAATTGGGACCATGTTGGGGGTGGAAGGGAATCTTTGGGGTGAACAGGGCATGGGCTATGATCCATTCCAGAGAAGATTAACTTGTTATAGAGTCAGTGAAATAGAGAAGTTAGTGTTTTACTTCATGAGAAAGTGTGTGATAAACCCCATACTTGTGTACAAATACACAATACAATAATAAAAACAAAAACAAAAATAAAAACAAAAAAACTGCAGATGCTGGAAATCCAAAACAAAAACAGAATTACCTGGAAAAACTCAGCAGGTCTGGCAGCATCGGTGGAGAAGAAAAGAGTTGACGTTTCGAGTCCTCATGACCCTTCAACAGAACTAGGTGAATCCAAGGAAGGGGTGAAATATAAGCTGATTTAAAGTGTGTGTGGGGGGATGGGGGGTGGTGGGGGGAGAGAAGTGGAGGGGGGTGGTGTGGTTGTAGGGACAAACAAGCAGTGATAGAAGCAAATCATCAAAAGATGTCACAGACAACAGAACAAAAGAACACAGAGGTGTTGAAGTTGGTGATATTATCTAAACGAATGTGCTAATTAAGAATGGATGGTAGGGCACTCAAGGTATAGCTCTAGTGGGGGTGGGGGGAACATAAAAGATTTAAAAATAATTTTTAAATCTTAAATATTTTTAAATCTTTTATGCTCCCCCCACCCCCACTAGAGCTATACCTTGAATGCCCTACCATCCATTCTTAATTAGCACATTCGTTTAGATAATATCACCAACTTCAACACCTATGTTCTTTTGTTCTGTTGTCTGTGACATCTTTTGATGATTTGCTTCTATCACTGCTTGTTTGTCCCTAAAACCACACCACCCCCCTGCCCCCCCCCCCCCCCCCCGCACCCTCCCCCCCCCACCGCCCCACCGTCCCCATCCCCGTCCCCACACACACACACATTAAACCAGCTTATATTTCACCCCTTCCTTGGATTCACCTAGTTCTGTTGAAGGGTCATGAGGACTTGAAACGTCAACTCTTTTCTTCTCCGCCGATGCTGCGACACAATACAATAATCTATCTTTACATAGAAATATGTCTGCTTATCATTTATAAAATCATCATGATGAAAATGAGAAATGTCTCTGACATTTCCACCCAAAGCAAATTTTCCAAAAAGAGTTTTCCACTAAGATAGATCCTCTTTGCATTGGATTTTACATGCTGAATCTGAACACTTTTGGTTGCTATCGGGAAATTATAATGATCAGTGTTTCTCAAATCTTTACTTAGAGGATGAGGCAGCCCCACTTAGCTAAAGATCACCATCGATTGACATTTGTACATTGTGGTTTTTTGAGTTCAGTGAGTGGATTCACAGTGAGTTCACAGAAAGCGACTTTTCAGATGAGTTGACAAAGTAACAATGTCCGTACAATCTTAACTGCCTATACGACTGCATCATTAACCCTTGCTTTTCCATAAAGCTCCAGGATACAGGAAAACACTTCCAAACTGTGGTTACAGTTGAAGATAGTTAGGGCACCAGAGCTAAAGGTACAGGGTGTTGGGAAGTTTTACAAAAGCAGAGAGTATGGTGGCAAAGCAGAGCAAATTAAGCAGCAAGGTCCAGAGATTAGGGACTCGGTTTTGAACTTTTGCCCAAAATTGTCAGGAGGTCAGAGCAGGGCTTGAGTTTGTCCCATGTCTAAGGCAAGAGAGCCCAAGCAATTTCCACATTTGAACCGTAATCTACCATCAGTGAGCTGTTCACAGGTTTAAAGCAGTTCATCCGTTGGAGGGTAAGTATCCAGGAAACACAGCGTCAAACTCAGCCGGTCTCATGGTTGGAGGGAGGAATGCAGTCCTAAAAGCAGTCCTGGGGCAGCCCCAGGGCAGTTCTGACAGCCAGACCTGGGGGCCAGTTGGGGGGTGGGGGGGGTGGGGGGGGGGGTGTGGTGGGGGTGGTGGTGGGGGCGGTGGTGGGGGGACAGTCCAAGGGGCAGTCCTGGGCAGTTCTGACAGCCAGTCCTGGGGGCTTGTCAGGAGGCAGGGGAAGGCAGTCCTGGGGACAGGCCCAGGGGGTCAGTCCTGGGGGTCAATCCAGGGTGAAGCCAATGGAATTGGGTGTCACATGACTTGAACTTTAATGCTCCTCCCAGCCACTTGAACATCACTTTGACATCTAAAGTTGACTGGTTTCTAAGGATAGTTGATTAACTCTTAAATGTACTGGGCATAGCCTGCATTATACATGTTGTGTCCATTGGACTGAGTATTGCAAATGGTCTCCAATGTTAGCATAGTTTCAAATTAGCAAAGGTAATTGTGATTCTAGCCTGTTTGGTGGGCCTGTTGGTGATCCGTTGTGTTCTGAGGTCATCTCAGGGAGCTGGGGAGCACTGGGCAGGGGATTAATTTGTTCTCATTTCCACTGGGCACTAAGCCCATTTTTGGGTGCATGCAATGTGGACGACAATTGGAAAATATCTCCAAGGGGCTCAATGGTTGAAGGAACAGTCAAATGGGCGGAGTAAAGGAGCCGGGAACAAGAAATGTGGGACAAAAAGGTCATGGAAAGGGAGGGGTCTGAATTTGGGGATGTAAGGTTGGAGAAACTGACTAAGATATAATGGAAAATTTGGCAGAATTTTACACATTCTGAACGGGAGAGCACCTCACCTGAAGGACCTGAAATAGCGTGAGATCATATCGGCAAGCGTCCAAATGTCATCCCGCACGTGAACAATCTTCAGGTCAGTGGGTACGTGCAGCAGTTGGAAGCAAGCCCACCAATAATTATGTGAGCAATTAAGCCCATTAAGGAGGCAATTGAAAGCCTCCATTAAGCCCATTAAGGAGGCAATTGAAAGCCTCCATTAAGCCCGTAAGAAGGCAATTTTGTGGCCCGTCCACTTTTACAGTTGGCGGACAGGCCAATTGGCCAGGCGGCCTTTCCATTTTTGCTCAAACCTCGATCCAGGATGAAATCCCCTGGGGGAAATAAAGCCCCCATATCTGGGGACTGTTTTTTTATGAGGTTTGATTTCAGATGCATGGACATATTTTGCAGCGTTTTTGTTGTGTTGTTTATTCTATGGTGGTCTGCAGCTCCCTGGGCAGCTGTCTGTCTTCAGGGAGCTCAGTGGAAGCGCTCATCCCCACCCATGGTGACACCCGCGCCTGCCCTCTTCCCCTCCACCGGCAGTGCTGAGCCTTTCCCAGGGCCCATTTCATGCTGGCTGGCATTAATTGGCCAGCCAGCGTGAAACCGCGGTTGGGGGCTGATCACCACTGGGAGTCTGTCTCCAGTCTGCTCCCGGGCCCGCCAATCCCACCGATCCCATGCGCCCAATGATCAAAACATTCAGGCCATGGTCATGGATGAATTTGAAAGTGAGAAGGTGAATTTTGAGGTGACTATGGTGAGCACAGCAAGTTGGTGGAGTTTGAAACAGATGGGAGTGATAGGTAGGTAGGTTTTCATGTGTGTTGTGAATAAATTGCAATGTGTGAATGGGCTAAGGCAAGAAACTAGGACAACATTAATAAAGCTGGCCTTTAAAATGATGAAGACAGGGCTTTTGAGGGTATTGGAGAGATGCGAGAGAGGGAGTGAAAATAAATTGATTAGGTTGCTGTTGTGAAATTGAACCAGTACACAGTGCACGGCAAGAGGAAAAGGCTCTTTTTTGTTAATGGTTTTGATTAATCTGTGTTCACAGAGACTTCATTTCATAGAAGCAAAAAAATGATAAAAAATCAAAGAGTTTTATTCAATCAACTTTTTCTTTTTTTAAATTCTATCACGGGATAGACTGGGCCAGCATTCATTGCCCATCCCTAATTGCCCTTGAGAAGGTGGTGGTGAGCTGCCTTCTTGAATCACTGCGTTCCATGTGGTGTAGGTACACCCACAGTGCCGTTAGGGAGGGAATTCCAGGATTTTGACCCAGCGACAGTGAAGCAACGGTGATATATTTCCAAGTCAGGATGGTGAGTGACTTGGAGGGGAACTTGCAGGTGGTGGTGTTCCCATGTATCTGCTGCCCTTGTCCTTCTAGATGGTAGTGGTCATGGTGTGGAAGGTGCTGCCTAAGGAGCCTTGGCGAGTTTTTGGACAGTTTATCACCGTTTAATACTGGGAGCCAGCACTAGCCCAGGGTGACAGCATGCCGGTGTTATGACACCCTGCTCCGGATATCAGTTTATACACGATCACTCCCACATTTCCCCCAGGGCCAATCTGTGAAAAATGACTGAATAAATCCAATCTTAAAACCTTTCTTTTAGAGGTGCATAACTACTCAGTACTTTGTACAGTTCTTCAGCCTCACATCTCACACATCATTAATTAACCATGATTATTACTAATATTTTAGCCATTAGAAGGATTGAGTCCTGCCACTGATAAATGAAGAATCAATCAACCTAATAATTCAAAACCGTTTGCTCAGCAGTAACAGAATATAGAATTAGTTACCATCAAAAATACTTCCACGCTCAGATACTGAACCCAAATACTCTTTAAAATAAGGCCAAAAATGTATACAACTCTTTATCTGCCAGGCTTTGGTCTCATCAGGAGGGCCATTGCAAAGACCCTGATGCCACCACCAACTTCCTCACAATTGACCCATGAATGGAGCTAATTGGTCCCTCCATGCTGCCGGGTTGGTAGCCTATGCTGTGTTGGCCAAACCTCCATTACGATTGTTCGGAGATAGAATGTTTTAGGTAGCCAGGCCAACACATCATTTTCCAACCTTGATCCCTCTCTGGCTGCCTAACCCCCTCCCGTGACTGGGAAATTCAGCCCATTGTTTGCAGTTACATCAGGTGCTGGATTGTGTTTGATCATTGAGTTTATTTGTTTCGGTCAGATTGTAACATTGAGCTGAATATCAAGATAGCAAGCAAATATTTTAGAATGAGTGACCCCTGCATCCCACATCAGTGGCAGAGCTTCAGGGAATCTCATAAAGCTTTGTAACAATGTGATGTTCTGTGTAATAAAGGCAAAATACTGTGGATGCTGGGGATCTGAAATAAAAACAAACTGCTGGAAAATTTCGGCAGGTCTGGGAGTATCTGTAGGTGAAGAAACAGAGTTATAGTTTCAAGTTCAATATAACTCTTCTTCAGATGTTCTGGGCTCTATTCTTTCTAGCACCATTTTCAGCATGTAGAAATCAAGACTCATTGCATTAACACATTCTATCTATCTGTTTATCACGGTCTTTATCTCTCTATGTATGCATTTATCTCTCTATATTTTTCTTTATCTCAGGGGTTCTCAATCAGGAACCCCCTAGGGCTCTGTGAGAACATTTCAATGGGCCCACTAGAAATAGCCAATAGAAACTCAGTTTTCACCTATCGTCTCAACGTGATGCCTTTCTGACCAATAACCCTTGCCCTTCTGGGTTAGACGTGGCCAATCTGGTTATTTTGTTTGGATGGACAATGCAAAGCCAATCAGTGCAGTGATTATAGGTGAGATGAGGTCGAATTGGGTCAGGGAATGTCATCATGTTTCACGCATGGTAGGGAAGGGTGATCAGTGTAGAGAGAGGTACACCAGGACTGAACTAACAGGGAGGGCATTACTGGCAGCATCAAAAAGCTGAGGGATTTCTTCCATTCATTTCATATGGGGCAGCGGCTGGTGAATAATAAAAAATCTGCAGTAACAATGGAGTCACCAAAAGAGAGCTGCTTCTCTGAACTCACTCACTCCGCTGGGATTTAAAGAAATATTCTGCATTAGTTTATCTCCTAAAATTGTAAAACTAAACTTGCATCTAATTTCCAGTTATCAGTTAAAGAGAGTGGGCTAATTATATGACTAGGTTTGAAATAAACCTGCGTAATAAAAACACTTAACAACTGTGCGTATATCAGAGGTAGTTTTACACATTCAAAAATATAACCTGAATGTCACAAGCATTGTGGGTTCTTTCATACTGATGAAAGAAGTGTTGAATGCCAACTCTGATGCCTCATCTCAAGTTTGTTTCCTGGAAATCCAGCTACCTTAAATTAATCTGCCACCAACAGAAAATCCACCAAACCGAGTATCTATAAAGAGGAACATCTCTGAATTGTAGAACAGCAGGGTATATTAAGGAATTCCTTTTTTACCTTGGTGGAAAGATACAAAAGTTCATCATTCACTTCTTACCCCTAGCTTCAAACCTTTCTCAATACAGCGCTCCCTCACTTACTGCACTGGAGATTGTGTGATCAATCTTCCAGTAAGTAAAACAAAAATAATAAATATCTATATTTAATTTATGCACTATTTCTATTTCAGAAAAAATACTTATGTTACAGACTGTCCATGGATTTTTTGTAACAAAGTGGGGAGACCTCAGAAACTAAAAGGTTCAGAACCCCTGTTCTAACTCTCTCTCTCTCTCTCTTTCTCTATATCTCTATTGTAAGACCCTGTGCCTGGTTTAAAAGCTCTTGGCTCTATCCTGGATATCAACAGCACGCAGCAACTTGGATGAAGTTTCACCAAAGTGATACAGCTTTATTAAACCACTAAGCAATAGTACGTACTCATGATAATACCAGTTTCTTAGCTACCCTGCGAGCTGGAGTCCGTCTCGGTGGTCAATCCGATAATTAATTCTATGTGTGTCTTCAAAGCAACTGACCAAAACGCTCTAATCCCTGCAGTAATAATGGTCCTGTGGACTTGTTCATTATACTTTTTCTTGCTATGGCCCTGTGCTATGGCAGGTAAAGCCTGCTTTTAGTCCATTTAATTGTTTTTTATTAATTATATCATTGGATATCTCCATGCTTTCTCCAGATGTTCCCTGGCTAGGCCCCATTTGAAGATCACACTTGAGGCACCATAGCCAGCTTAACTCTGCTTTGTTATCTCCAACACCATTATCAATCTCCAGAGTTGGGAGACGGCGGCACATTTCTTGCCCCTTATTGAATCTTGGTCTGTTTATCTTCCCCGGTATGAGCCCTCTGACAGGTTCAGTCATTTTCCAGAACTTGCTGATTGTGGCGAGGCTTTGACTTGACTACATTAACCATCATGCTTTGTGTTTTTAGCCCACAGTGCAGTGCAACGAAGTTCTTTACATATCTCCTGTCGGGTTTTTTTTATACCCTGATGTTCCAAGTTACCACCAAAAGACAGACACCACGCATAGGGTTAGACCACAACCAGTCAACATTGATTAATAGAAAAGAAATAAATAAATAGTTACATCATTAAAAATTGATTGCACATTAAAAAGGGTAAATAATACATTGACTTACACTATCTCTCTCTCTACCTCTATCTATCTCTATCTCTCTATTTATCACTCTATCACTCGATCAATCTTTCTATTGTTCTATCTATCTCCTGATCTATCTCTTTATTCCCCCTATCCACCTGTCTGTTGTTCAATCCTGAAAAACATAGCACTTAGGAACATTCCGTCCTTCAAGCCTGCTCTGCTATTCAATAAGATCATGGCTGATCTGACTGTGGTCTCAACTCCACTTTCTTATCTGCCCCCCATATAACCCTTGACTCCCTTGTCGAGCAAAAATCTATCTAACTGAGCTTTGAATAAACTCAGTGACCCAGCCTCTACTGCTCTCTGGGGAAGAGAATTCCATAGACTAATGACAGTCTGAGAGAAAAAAATTTCCTCACCTCCACCTTATAAGGGAGCCTCTTATTTTTAAACGGTATCCCCTAGTTCTAGTCTCTCCCGTAAGAGGAAACACCTTCCCTATACTCACTCAGGATCTTAAATATTTCAATAAGATCACCACTCATTCGTCTAAACTCCAATGGGGATAGGCCCAGCTTCTTCAAGCTCTCTTCATAAGATAAGCCCTTAATTAGGGACATAGGAAATAAGAGCAGAAATAGGCCATTTGGCCTGTCAAGCCTGCTCCATCATTCAAAAAGATCATGGCTGATCATATACCTCTACGCCATTTTTCCCCACTATCCCCATATCCCTCGATGTCATTAATATCCAGGAATCTATAGATTTCTGCCATTCTTCATGACATGCTCAATGATTGAGCCTCCACAGTCCTCTGGGGTAGAGAATTGCAAAGATTCACCACCCCCTGAGTGAAGAAATTCCTCCTCATCTCAGTCTTAAATAGCCTGCCCCTTATTCTGAGACTGTGTCCCCTGGTTTTAGACTCACCAGCCAGGGGAACATTCTATCCACATCTACCCTGTCACACCCTGTAAGAATTTTGTAAGTTTCAATGAGATCACCCCTCATTCTTTGAAACTCTAGAGAATGCAGACCAAGTTTCCCTAATCTCCCATAGAACAATCCCACCATCCCAGGGATCAATCTGGTGTACCTCTGTTGCACTCCCTCTCTGGTGAGTATATACTTCCCTAGATAAGGAGACCAAAACTGTGCACAATACTCCCGGTGTGGTCTCGCCAAGGTTCTATACAATTGCAGCAAATATCTTTACTCCTGAACTCAAATTCCCTTGTGATGAAGACTGATATACCATTTGCCTTCCTAACTGCTTGCTGCACCTGTGTGTTCACTTTTAGTGACTCATGAACAAGGGCACCCTTTGGACACCAAGGCACCCCAACCTCTCACCATTTAAGAAATGCTCTGCCTTTCTGATTTTTCTACCAAAGGGGATAACCTCACACTTATTCATGTTATATTCCATCTGCTATGCTCTTGCCCACTCACTTAGCCTGTCCAAATCCCCTTGAAATCTCCTTGCCTCCTCCTCACAGCTTATCAAAAGCTTTCATCCCAGGAATAGTTGAGTGAACCTTCTCTGAACTACTTCTAACGCAATTATATCGTTTCTCAAATAAGGAGACCAAAAGTGTACACAGTACTCCAGATGTGGTCTCACTAAGGCCCCGTACAGCAGCAGTAAAACTTCCCTACTTTTATACTCCATTCCCCGTGCAATATACCCCAACATTCCATCAGCTTTCTTAATCACTTGAGGTAACTGCATGCTAACTTTTTGTGATTGATATTCCAGGACATCAGATCCCTCTGCACCACTGAATTCTGCAATATCTCTCCATTTAAATAAAGGTCACATTTTCCCACATTATACTCCATCTACCCACTCACTTAACCTGTCTATATCCCTTTGAAGGGTCTTTACCCCCTCTTGGTGTAGTAGTCAATTTAGTTACCATACATTTTGTCCCTTCATCCAAATCATTGATATAGATTGTAAATATTTGAGGCCCAACATTGATCTCTGTGGCACTCCACAGGTTACAGTTTGCCAACCCAAAGAATACCCATTTATCCCTACTCTCTGCTTCCTGTTAGCTAACCAATCCTTTGTCCATGCTAATATGTTGCCTCCTACACCATGAGCTCTTATTTTGCATAGTAGCCTTTGATGTGGCACCTTATCAAATGCCATTTGGAAATCCAAGTACACCACATCTACAGGTTCCCCTTTATCCAACTTGCTTGTTACTTTCTCAAAGAATTCCAATAAATTAGTTAAACACGATTTCCATTTCACAAAGCCACGTTGACTCTGCTTGATTCTATTCTGATTTTTTAAGTATCTTGTCCTAACTTCCTTAATAATGGATTCTAGCAATTTCTCCATGACAGATGTTCGGCTAACTGGCCTATAGTTTCGTGCTTTCTGTCCCCCTCCTTTCTTTTTTTTTATTCATTCACGGGATATGGGCTTTGCTGGCTGGCCCAGCATTTATTGCCCATCCCTAGTTGCCCTTGAGAAGGTGGTGGTGAGCTGCCTTCTTGAACCGCTGCAGTCCATGTGGTGTAGGTACACCCACAGTGCTGTCAGGGAGGGAGTTCCAGGATTTTGACCCAGCGACAGTGAAGGAACAGTGATATATTTCCAAGTCAGGATGGTGAGTGACTTGAAGGGGAACTTCCAGGTGGTGGCGTTCCCATCTATCTGCTGCTGTTATCCCTCTAAATGGTAGTTGTCTTGGGTATGGAAGATGCTGTTGAAGGAGCCTTCGTGAATTCCTACAGTGCATCTTGTAGATGGTACACACTGCTGCTACTGTGCATTGGTGGTGGAGAGAGTGAATGTTTGTGGATGTGGTGCCATTCAAGTGGGCTGCTTTGTCCTGGATGGTGTCGAGCTTCTTGAGTGTTGTGGGAGCTGTGCTCCCACAATGGAGAGTATTCTATCACACTCCTGATTTGTGCCTTGTAGATGGAGGACAGGCTTTGGGGAGTCCGGAGGTGAGTTACTCGTCACACGATTCCTAGCCTCTGACCTGCTCTTGTAGCCACAGTATTTATATAGTTTGTCCAGTTCAGTTTCTGGTTGATTGTAAACCTTCTTGGATAAAAGCGTTATGTTTACTGTTTTCCAATCCTCTGGGACCCTTCCAGAATCTAAGGAACTTTGGAAGATTATAACTAATGCCTCTACTATCCCTACAGACTTCTTTTCAGACCATCTATATCTCTATCTGTCCAGTCTAATGCAATTGCAGCTTCAGTCACTTTCTTCGAAGCAGGTTCTACATTCAATGTCTTCTGATATGTTATGTTTCTGTCAAAGTGCTCATGTAACTGATAACATTGCGTTTGTGTAATTGATAACATGGTTTTACAAAGTGGATCAGCTTTCTTGTGGCTTTTATCAGTGGCCCACTTTTAGCCTACATGAAGTCTGCCTGTTAATCTGTTTTTTATTGTAATTGATAGCTTTGGGTAGAAACTATGTCAGGGCAATTAATGTCAAACATACAATCATTGTCAATTAACATTGCTTGATTTCCAACATCCAATCCGGGAGTCTTGAAGAGATATTGTTTATCAAAGCATTTTTGCGGCAGGGAATTTTCATTTTACACACTATTTTAGGGTCATTAATAAATAATCAATTCTTTGTAATGTGTTTGATGTAATAAATACTGACATGCTGTGATTAATATAAGAATCTTCCCATTTTAAAATGGCTAATTGCAAATTGGAACCATCTTTCAAAAACATTTCCTAATGTATTATTTTCCAACTACATAGTTGTAATAGGCCCGGTTTGAGGCTTTTTGTTAAAGATAAATCAAGCTATTTTCCTTTAAGTTATTTAACATCTCATGAGCCAAAAATGAGAAATAGTTTTCAAAGGTCAAGAAGTTAAAAAAAATAAAATCATGCAGTGTTGATCAAGTTCACAATCGCGGGTAATCATTGGTAGGGCCAAGAATGTGAAACTACATATTGTAAACCAGGTCTCCAATTCCAACAGATTGTCACTTGGACTAAAGATAAGAAAAATCACAGCATGAAATGTCCATTTTTCCCAGCAGAATTCATCCCTGTAATTTACCAAACTCTTGTTAGATAACAGTGTTGTGCTCTAAGGAGAGATTGAGGAGAATGGTCCTATATTCTCTACAGTTTAGAAGAATGAGATATGACCTCATTGAAACTATAAAATTTTTAGAGGGCTTTACTGGATAGTAAAAGACAGATGCAGAGCAGCTGTTTCTCCAGCTAGAGAGTCTAGCCTGGTTCAATAAAGAGTGCGGGAGATCATGCCAGGAGTAACAGGAGGCATACCTAAAAATGAGATGTCAACCTGGTGAAGCTATAACACAGGACTACTTGCATGCTAAACAGCATAAGAAGCAAGCGATAGACAGAGCTAAGCAATCCCACAGCCAACGGATCAGATCCAAGCTCTGCAGTTCTGCCATGTAGTCATGAATGGTGGTGGACAATTAAACAACTAACAGAAGGTGAAGGCTTGAACAACAAACCCATCCTCAATGATGGAGGAGCCTAGGACATCAGTGCAAAGGCTGAATCTTCAGTCTGAAATACCAAGTGGATGATCCCAACATCAAAGATGCCAGTCAATTCAATTCACTCCACATGATATCAAGAAACAACTAAGTGTACTGGTTATGGCAAAGGCTATGGGCCCTAACAATATTTGACATCAGTGCTGAAGACTTTTGCTCCAGAACCAGACGCATCCCTAGCCAAGCTGTACCTAGCCAGTACAACTACAGCACTGGCATCTACCTGGCAATGTGGGAAATTGCCCAGGTATGTTCTCTCCACAAAAAAACAGCACAATTCCGATCTGGTCATTTACCGCCCCATCAGTCTACTCTCAATCATCAGTAACTGTCACGTAGATTGGTTCTGTTTTACCCATTTTAAAGTTGTGTCGCGAGTAAATATCTGGCTCTGTTTCTTCTGGTTCCTCCATTACATAAATTTCACGGCTTCTGCCTTTTTGTTTGAAATTTTGCCTCAATCTTTCTTTACAATATTGCATAATGTGCCCATTGCGAAGGCAGTAGAAACACTCTGTTCTTTTAAATTGTTTGTTTGCAGGCTGCCTGATTCCAAGTCTGCTATTATTAATGTGGTTTTTATCCATTAAACCATTGCTTTTTGTTGGTCTGTTATTGGTGGCTGTTTCCCACCTTTCCGCGGAGTCCTGAGCTTCCGTGTCATTTCTAGCCAGTGTTTCCCTCCCGACGTGAAGGACGGCGCCATTTTGTGCTCCCTTGATTGTTTCTGAATCTCCACTGAGAGCACCAACTCCAGCACGTTGCTGAAGTCTAAATTCATTTCTGACAACAACCTTTTCTGAATGGCATCTTCGATAATCCCACACACTAATCGGTCTCTTAGCATGTCATTAATCGATGTGGCAAACTCACAGTGCTCTGTCAGTTGTTTTAAGGTTGCTAGATAGCAAGCGACTGTCTTTCCAGGAGCGTGATACCTCGAATTACATTTAAAACTCTGCATTGATACCGAGGATTTCAGCTGAAAGTGGCTTTTCACAAGATTCACCAACTCATCAAAGCTCTTGGAATCTGGGGCGTTGGGTGTCGTTAGACAATGAATTAGGCTATATGTCTTACTGCTATATGTCGATAAGAGGATTGCCCACCTCTTCTCTTCCTCATATGTCGTTAGCCAAAAAGAAAAATGCAAGACATTCAATATAATGTGACCAGTCATCAGTGGTCTGATCAAATGGTTCGACTTGGCCAAATTGGGTCATACTGGAGGGAGATAACTTTGATGACCATGGTGAGGGTTGTACTTACAATCGGCCTGCAGGGCACAGCTGATTCACTGCAGTGGAACTTTTGTGGCTTTCCTTGGCATTGTTGGTTGGTTGTGTTTTGTCTTGTTGCCAGTTGTTATATTCTACTTTACTTGTGAACCGGTTGCACACTTGTCTGTCAGCGGGTGAGTCAAGTACAACGTACTGCAGATGCAGAGACCAATATGAAATGAAACACATGCTATTTATTTACTGCTATTTATAATGCTGTGCGCTTCTCCGACCAGACCCTACTCTAGGCTAACATTAACATGGTAGCTTGCACTACACAGCTATTGGATCTTACAGTCACGTGGTCAATCTGCGCACATTCTCTTAAAGGCGTGTTACACCTCAGATTACCACAGAAACCTTGATGTTAAATGGCATTACCATTGCTGAATCCCACACAATGAACATCCTGGGGGTTACCATTCACCAGAAACTGAACTGGACCAGCCATATAAATGCTGTGGCTACAAGAGCATGTCAGAGACTGGGAATTCTGCAGAGAGTAACTCACCTCCTGATTCCCCAAAGCCTGTCCACCATCTACAAAGTACCAATCAGGAATGTGATGGAATACTCCCCACTTGCCTGGATGTGTGCAGCTCCAATAACACTCAAGAAGCTCGACAACATCCAGGGCAAAGAAGCTTGCTTGATCAACAACCTGTTCATTATCTTAAACATTGACTCCCTTCACCTCTGACGTATAGTAGCAGCAGTCTGTACCAGGTACAAGATGCACTGCAGCAACTCACCAATGCTCCTTAGACAGCATCTCCTAGGTCATAGAGGTCATGGGGTTAGAAGGACAAGGGCAGCCAATGCAATGGAACATCACCATTGCAGATTCCCCTCCAAGCCACATACCACCCTGACTTGATTCACCACCAACTTCTCAAGGGTATGCAATGGGCAATAAATGCTACGATCGCTAATGATACCTATGTACTATAATGAATTAAAAAAAGACATTTTTAAGCTTATTAGTGTTATTTCATGACTTATGTACATCACTCTCAAACTCAAAGTGAAATTTCATCATATTATGTTCACTCTTTCCCAGAAGATTCCTTTCTATGAGATTATTAATTAATCATGTCTCATTCACAAAGCAGGGTCTAAAATAACCTTTTCCTTTGGTTTCATGATGCATTGTTCCTGTCATGAATGCATTTCATTAGTTTGTCCTCCAAACTATTTTTGTTGATTTAATTTGCCCTGTCAAAATGTGGATTAAATTCCCTCATGAATATTGCATCGTTTTTGTTACAAACTTATCTTATTTCTTGATTAATGTTCTATCCAAAAGTATAACTACTGTTAGTGGGCCTGTAACCTACTCTGCTCAGCATTTTCTGACCCTTGTTGTTTCCTGTCTCCACCTGTACTGATTCTACTTCCTTATCTTATGAGCCAAGATCCTTCCTCGTTACTATCCTTATGTCATCACTTATCATCAGTGTTACTCCACCTCCTATCTCCCTGCCCACTTTTCTTTGATTAATATAAAAGCGAAATACTGTAGATGCTGGAAACCTGAAATCAAAACAGAAAATGCTGGAGAAATTCAGGTCTGGCAGCATCTGTGGAGAGAGAAACAGAGTTAACGTTTTGAGTCCAGAACTCTGAAGACTAGTCATACAGACTTGAAACATTAACTCTGCTTCTCTCTCCACAGATGCTGCCAGACCTGCTGAGCTTTTCCAACATTTCCTGTTTTCATTTCTTTGATTAATTTTCTGATTACATTTGACTCATAGAGCAGAATTTTACTACAGTGGGATTTTACATTCCCGCTATCGTCAATGGGATTTATAACGGCCTGCCACATTTTACAGCTCAGTCCCAACCGAAACGGGGCTGTAAAATTCTGCCTATAGTCTGTCCATCTCAGTCTGGGTGGCAGCAGCCTGGGCTGACAGGCAACACCAGGGGCACTCATGTGCTGCCAGTGATGGAAGGAATTTAATCCACATATTGACAGGGCAAACTAAATCGACAAAGATAGTTTGCAGGGCAAATTAATGAAATGCATTCAAGACAGTAACAACACATCATGAAACCAAGGGAAAAGGTTATTTTGGATCCTAGTTTGTAAATGTTCTCATTGCTGAGAGGACAGCAAGTTCATTCTCTGTGGAGAGTCACTGCCAACCACCCCTCCCCCCCCCACCCCCCACCCACCCCAAGGGCGGAAAATCGGTATTGCAACAATGTGTTGGAGGACAGCTTGTTGCTCTGCTGTGTCCTGCAAATCCCTTTGAACCCTGGTATCACAGGCTATTATGGCAAGATTCTGAGGTTCTTTTGGCACACCCAGATATTGGGGGACTTCTGCTTGTTCTACAATGGAAGCTGTATCACCTGAGAAACTGTAGGATGGCTGTGCCACATGTGCACTAATGGAGTTGGTCAGCACTTCTACTCAGTGCTCCAAGCTCTGTGCAAATCCTTGTGTAAGATTAATCCCAGATTTGTCCATGTTCCTTAACATTGACCACCCAATATAGAGTACTGATGTCAGAGCTGATTGCAAAGTAAACAAATGGCAGCATTTGACAGAATGTCAGGTGGTGGAAGCTCAAAGATGCGCAAGTGAAGGGGGAATTTGTAGATCAGATGGAGAAACATCCAAGAGAAATAGAAGAAGCTAGGACAGACACCGTGCAAGACTGGTGGAACTTGGTGGCAGGCTCCATTAGGAAAACTGGAGGAGAAAAGCTGGAAGAGAAACTTGGTGGTGGAATGAAAACACAGAAAGTATAGTCAAAAAAAAAGAAGAAACTTAAAGAAATGGAAACATTCAGGACTCAAAGAAGATACAAAACAGTTCAAAAAGGCAAAAAAAAATGTAAGAAAGCGACCATGGAAGAGATATATGAAAGCCTGGATACCAAAGAAGGACAAAAAAATAGCATTAGAGTAGCAGCTGCTAGAGGTAGTTAACAAAAGATGTGGGATGTGTAAATAGAAGGATGCAGGTGGGATAACCTTTAGTGAAAAAGGATGAAATCAAAGAAAGGCGGGGTCAATAAATTACCAGCTTATGAATAAAGAAAACCCAAGAAGAAAGACAGAAGAGGTAACTGCAAATTGAGGAATGACAACAAGCATCAATCTGGAAGAGATCAGAACAGAGGAATGAAAAGCAGCAAAGCAGATGGACCGGATGTGATACCATCAGGAGTGTGGATCTGCACAGCTCCTGAACAAACAACTGAAATGTGTTATTATGAGAGAGAAAATCCTCAGGACACAGAGGCAAAGCATTTTGTTCCCAATATTCAAAGGAAAGGGAAACATTCCAGATTGTAAATATTACCGAGGAATTAAACTCTGACCATATGCCTTCAAGATATGGGAGAAAGTCATGGACCAGTGACTGAGAAAAATATTGGAAAACCATGAACATCAGTTTGGATTCATTCCTGAAAGAAGCACCACCAATGCCATTTTTGTTTTGAGTTATGGAGAAATCTGAAGAGATTGTGAGATGAGGGAAAAGTGCGATGTGAGAAGGAGCAATAGGTGTGAGAATACCATGATCTTCAATGGTTTCAGTCCTGCCATTGGTCACACCCTCAGTCATGACCACTCCAATGATGGTGAGCACCATCTCCTCCATTGGAGGGAGGACTTGCTGCCATGCCTGTCCCGCTCTGGTTAGATGCTGCTTTCTCTGGCTGTTCACTGTTTGGTCCTGCATGAAAGAGGGAAGTATGGCATTGATTGTGGTGCAATAAGTTTGCCTGACGTGGCTGTCACGTTTGAATAGCTGGCAGTGTGTGCAAGAATTCAGTGCGAGCCTTGCGGCAGTGTTAAGTGTGTGGGGGTGAGGTGAAGTTGTGTGTGAGGTATGAGTCCTGATTGTTGGTAGGTGAGTGATGGGGGTGTGGTGTATTGAGCAGCGTGTGAGGCTAGTGGTGCAGTTGGTGGATATGGCATTTGAAGATGAACTCTCTGACTTTTACCTTACTATGATGTCATTGAACATTTTGCGACACAGCGTGCTGATCCGATTGACTTCCACAGCTATCTATCTGCTCCCACTCCCTTCCACAGCTGTCTATCTGCTCCCACTCCCTTCCACAGCTATCTATCTGCTCCCACTCCCTTCCACAGCTGTCTATCGGCTCCCACTCCCTTCCACAGCTGTCTATCTGCTCCCACTCACTTCCACAGCTATCTATCTGCTCCCACTCCCTTCCACAGCTGTCTATCTGCTCCCACTCCCTTCCACAGCTATCTATCTGCTCCCACTCCCTTCCACAGCTATCTATCTGCTCCCACTCCCTTCCACAGCTATCTGTCTGCTCCCACTCCCTTCCACAGCTATCTATCTGCTCCCACTCCCTTCCACAGCTATCTATCTACTCCCACTCCCTTCCACAGCTATCTATCTACTCCCACTCCCTTCCACAGCTATCTATCTGCTCCCACTCCCTTCCACAGCTGTCTATCTGCTCCCACTCCCTTCCACAGCTATCTATCTGCTCCCACTCCCTTCCACAGCTATCTATCTGCTCCCACTCCCTTCCACAGCTATCTATCTGCTCCCACTCCCTTCCACAGCTTTCTATCTACTCCCACTCCCTTCCACAGCTATCTGTCTGCTCCCACTCCCTTCCACAGCTATCTATCTACTCCCACTCCCTTCCACAGCTATCTATCTGCTCCCACTCCCTTCCACAGCTATCTGTCTGCTCCCACTCCCTTCCACAGCTATCTGTCTGCTCCCACTCCCTTCCACAGCTATCTATCTACTCCCACTCCCTTCCACAGCTATCTATCTGCTCCCACTCCCTTCCACAGCTATCTATCTGCTCCCACTCCCTTCCACAGCTGTCTATCTACTCCCACTCCCTTCCACAGCTATCTATCTACTCCCACTCCCTTCCACAGCTATCTATCTGCTCCCACTCCCTTCCACAGCTATCTATCTGCTCCCACTCCCTTCCACAGCTTTCTATCTATTCCCACTCCCTTCCACAGCTATCTATCTGCTCCCACTCCCTTCCACAGCTATCTATCTGCTCCCACTCCCTTCCACAGCTGTCTGCTCCCACTCACTTCCACAGCTATCTATCTGCTCCCACTCCCTTCCACAGCTATCTATCTGCTCCCACTCCCTTCCACAGTTATCTATCTACCCCCACTCCCTTTTGACTCCCTGTGGATTGAGGGAGCAGACAGGAAAGTAGAGTTGAGACCACAATCAGTTCAGCCATGATCTTATCAAATGGCAGACAGGCTCAAAGGGCTGGATGGCCTACTCCTGCTCCTGAGTCCTATGCTCCTATGAGCACAGCTTTGCCTTCTATGTATCTCCTCAACCAAGACCTGCAGTGCAGTGTTGGGAAATCTTGGAAGCCAAGTTGTGCCATTATTATAACATTTTACGTGTCAGAATGAGTTCCACAATGACTTCCAGCACCTGCTCCAGCCACGATGCTCCTTTGCTTTAAATAATGCGGTTAGCTTTAACTGTGTGAGCATGTCATGACTTTGGGGACTCTACTGAGGCGTGCGGCTACTCAGCAATGCAGTTTGCACTAGCTACTAGTTCCCGCCCCTGTTTTTTGGCTGGAGGTATATTGAATTTAGCCCCCATCCACAATGTCTGCTTCGATAGATATCTGAAAGATCCTGTGGCACCATTCAGAGCAAAATATGGGACCTTCCTGATCAACATTTATCCTTCAGTTAAAAACTCCAAAAATTACTGATCATTTCTTCATTGTTGTTTGTGAGACATTGTTGTAAGCATACTGGCTGTAGAGTTTACTGACAGAGATTACACTTCAAATATAATTCACTGGAATGAAGAACTCTGGGACAACGTGAGGATGTGAAAGGCACCTTCTAAATATAAGCTCTTTTTTATTTGATGTGCCCCAGAAAATCACCTTTAATTGTTCAAGGAGAGGGCAGGTTTAATGGATACATATTCAGAAATCACACAAACAGAAGGAAATGGAACAGCTCACAGCCAACATAAATAATCACATTTTTGAGAACAATCTCTTGTATCTGTTCCAATATTTGTTCCTTCTGCAGTTGTATGTGTTTTTGGAACATTAAGCTGAGGTAGATAGGTTGATTCAAAGTGCAGAGACTCGGTTAAACTTCAGAGAGTTTTAAACCACACTCAACACTGCACAGAAAATGTTAATCTTCATACATAATACTGTCCCACAAATAACAATAAAAGCCTTCATTCTTTGAAAGCTACATTTAAAGGTTATTTTCACTGCAGGATTTCTCTATTTGCTCCAGCTTACCCCTCTCCTAGTCACTCCCGTCAAGACCATGTCTCATCCAGACAGACATTCCACTACAGTACTGAGGGAGTGCTGCACTATCAAGGGGTCAGTACTGAGGGAGTGCTGCACTGTCAGAGGGTCAGTACAGAGGGGGTGCTGCACCATTGGAGGGTCAGTACAGAGGGAGTGCTGCACTGTTGGAGGGTCAGTGCTGATGGAGTGCTGCACTGTCAGAGGATCAGTACAGAGGGAATGCTGCATTGTCAGTGGGTCAGTACTGAGGGAGCAATGCACTGTCAGAGGCTCAGTAGTGAGGGAGCGCTGCACTGTCAGAGGGTCAGTATTGAAGGAGTGTTGCACTGTCGTAGGATAAATTGTTAAAATTATCCCTATCATGTTAGTTTGAGGTCTAGTCCAATCAGTCTTGGATTTGGTCTTCCAGTAATTAAGTTGCCTGTTAAATCATTGTTCAAGCCAAGCATGAAGAATAGATAATATGCAGTAGACTGGAGAGTGACCACACCCTCTGAAGGCACATCCAATACCTATCAGGAGAAGAGATAAGGACAAATTAGAAAAGATTTAACTTAAGGGTTCAGTTGTGTAGTGTTTCTACTACTGGCCAAGTAATCTGAAGCGCTTAAATTGACAATGATGCTATCAGACTGTTGTAAAAAAGACAATTGGCTAGTGTTCTTCCAGGAAGGAAACCTGCTGTCCTTTCCTGTTGTGGCTTTTACATGATTCTGGTCTCACACCAATGTGGCTGACTCTTTATTGCCCTTTGCAGTGGCCCAACAGGCTGCTTGGTTGTGTGAAATTACTATTGTAGCAGTTTCAGAAGTGCCCATCACCACTTTCTCAGGACAGCCAGCAATGGGTAATAAATATCCAGATCCCAACAATGAATAATAAACATTTTTTTAAAGTATCAGCAGTGAATGACTTTTAAAATATATTAATATTTAGGTGTGAATTACTTCTAGCTTCTTTCAGGTTCTCATCTTGCTGTTAGAATCCATAATCCATAGAATTCATAAAGAATAATAATATGAAAGCAAAATATTGCAGATGCTGGAAAGCTGAAATAAAAACAGAAAATGCTGGAAAAACTCTGGCAGCGTCTGTGGGGAGAGAAGCAGAGTTAATGTTTCGTGTCCGTATGACTCTTCAGAGCATTTATTATTAATCTTTAACTATGTACAGATCCCAGATGGGTGGAATGTTCCGTCCCTATGGGAACGGGTGTCCTGGTGGGTGTGAGTGGACAATTTGGCACGGAGACCAAAAATTGGTTTCTTGCCATTGTGAAAACAGTTTGTGATCGTCCGCTCCGCCTGTCAGTGGCAGGCCACCTTACCCACTGCCACACATCAGGAATGTCATTTTAATACATATACATATCACAGCCCTGCTCACTGGAATCAACCACCCCCCACCCCCCCACGTCAAATTTAAGACCACATCCACAAGAGAAAGTGTACCAAGTGGAGATGGGAAAGGGGAGGTAGGGGAGGTCAATGTGGATGGGAGTGGGATTCTCAGAAAGATAGGGAATGCTCAGCCTCACTTGGACATCCCAGAAAGAGAAGGAATTGGGTTGGTAGGTGACAGTGGGGAGGTGGAAGGTGATGCCAGTGGGGTCAACAGTGATGGGGGAAAGGACATGGGTGACTGGGGGAGGGGAAAGGATGAGGGGAGTTGAAGACATACTTCGCGACAAACATCTTGCAAAATCAAGAGTGAGTGGAGTCTTGTGTTGGACGGACACAGGTGCTGCATGGGAGTGCAGTCAGTGGGTGGGCGGAGATGCAGGTCAGCTCAGATGGACAACTGAAAGTGAACCCCAGCAGGCAGCATTAAAAATGCTCGGGATAGTGAGGTGAGTGTGATGGATGAAGGCTCCGTGTGTGTGGGAGAAAGTGCTTGCGCTAAAAACCCTGCCACACACACACTTCTCCCTCCAGAATCACTTGAGGTCCAGCTGCTTGAAGCTGAACTACTAGTTGGGGGGTGGGGGGGCGGCGGGGAGAGAGGTGTGGGGGGAAATGCAGGGGGAGGACTCGTGAAGCCAGTAAATGAAGCTGAAAGACAAATTACACATTATTCAATGAAAGTGAATATATTTTCAGATTATAAAGTGACAAAATGTGTTCACCTGTGCAACCAACTGTGATCAGAATCTCTTAACTTTTCTAGGCCTACCACTTCTTCTAGATGCTGCCCTGACATCCGCAGCATGGGTGGAGACAGCCTGTACAATGGTTAGCCCTATTACCTCTGATGACTTTAGCATGGGTTCTCTGGAGAGCTGAGGCCTTGAGGATCCCACTTACTTTGGCTGCCCTCCTGTGGGCCAGCTGCTCCCTCTGCGGTGACAGAGGACAAGGTTGAGGTGGAGTCACAGGCAAAGGGGACTCGGAGGGAGAGGAGAGCCTCTTAGATTCCGGGGTGGATGACCCAGGGGTGTCCAGCTGCTGCTCCAACTCCCTTCGGGCACCCGAGGGCCCCGGCCTGACTCCTTGAGGGGAAGGAGCACCTGAAGGGACGTTGCCACTGCAGGAACTCACCCATGGCGTGCAGGTCTGTACACATCTCCACGTTCTGCTGGACCAGGGTTTCCATGGCATCCACCATCCTTTCTATGGAGACGCCCACGCGCGCACATGTGGGCACCACCTCATCAGAGAGCAGGCAGACGCACTCCCCTGACTCATGTGCCACTCTGTTGAGGGCTTCCAACAGCTCTGTGTGTGTTCCCCCGTCTTCTGCTGACTCTCCACAATGAGTTGGAAGGCCAAATCCAGAGGCTTGTCAATTGACTCAGACCTGACAGATGCCTCTTCCCCAGCAGTCCTCCGAGTGCCGGGGAGCTCGGCTGAACCTGCCTCCTCCTGCTGCAGATATGTGTCCGTGTGGTGACCACCAGATTATGAACCCAAGCCTGCTCTAGATCTAGGTCTCACCGAGGTGTGTGTCTCTGCACTGGTGGAGGATGTGGGTAAGTGCTGTGACAGGTCTTCCAGGCTGCTTATTTCCCAATCTTCAAAGGAGGAGGTGTCCTGTTGCCTGGAGGTGAGGACTTGGATGGAGCTGAGGGACTGGCTGGCTGAGGGCGTTGGTCATTTGGCAGAGCTCCCTGTGAACCAAAGTAGAAACAATTAGTGCATGGCAGCAGAGTCAAAAGCAGGAGAGAGAGCACTCACAGTTGCGTTGAGAGAGGGATGATGTGGTGCAGGATCCTCACGAGGGTGTTCACTGCCGACCTCACCGTCACTGCAGGCAGGGTCCACGTCCTCACCAGTCAGCACAATGGCTGCTCCTCAAAGTGAGTGAGGGGCCTAATGTGGGCCACTTCACCCCCTGGTCTGGGACCCTTCCCTGCTGTTGTGAACCAGCTTCTCCTGCATGAAAACAGGTGGAGAGAGTGTGAGCAGGACACATGGCACTGTGTGGAATGTTTGTGTGGTGAGCGGAGCTACGGACAGGATGTGGACACGAGCTCCAGAGGATATGAGCCTGATGGAGATGTGAGGGTGTGTGTGAGAGTTAGTGGTGTTGTCCCTTAAGGTGTGAGATCCCTGTGGATGTGTGATGGGTTTGTGAGTGTGTGAGTTGAGAGTGATGAGAAGAGTGACTTACCCTGGTGGAATGGATGAGATCATTCATCCTCTTTCTGCACTAGTTGGCTGATCTCTTTTGTAGGGCATTGGCACTGACCACCACCGCCCCTGCCTCCCATGTTGGATTAGTGACCTTGCTTGCTGGCCTTTTTCAGGACAGGGGTAGAGGACATCATGGTGGGCCTCTACTGTATCCAGTAGGCACTTGAGGGAGATGTTGTTAAACCTGGGGGCAGCATGTTTCTTCCCTTTGGCCGCCATCAGTTCACAGCGGCTTCCTATCCCTTGAAGAGTGCTAGCTTTGAGCAGGGGCAGCCTTTAAATATGGCGCCTGGTTTACTGAAGGCCTGAGGTGATAGTGGGGCAGGCGAATGAGACGACACCCCAGCAGTGACCCAGTGTGTTCCCCAGTAATGCAAGATTAACGAGACAGGATTGGGACAATATGGCGCGATAATCTGCCATTGCGGCCAGCGGGTAAGACAACCTTTTTCCGGCCCACAACACACTTAGTACAAATCTGGGGCAATTCTGCCCATTGGCATGCATGGTGCTGCTGCCCTGCAGGTAGGCTGCTTCTAGAGTGTTCTCTCTAGACTGTTCTCTCAGTCTATTATTATTTGGCTGTATACATCATACCGTGGGTGGTGTTGTTCTTCAGTCCCACATTAACCCTTTACATTACAATGACATGCAGCCACATAAAATATCATACAACAGGTGGTAGAAGCCGTGGGTTTGTACGGTGCTGTTGAAAGAGCCTTGGTGAGTTACTACTATGCATCTTGTAGATGGTACACATTGCTGCTACTGTGTGTCAGTGATAGACAGAGTGAATGTTGAAGGTGGTGGATGGGATGCCAAGTTGCTTTGTTCTGGACGGTGTTGAGCTTCTTGAGTGTTGTTGGAGCTGCACTCATCCAGGCAAGTGGAGAGTATTCCGTCACACTCCTGACTTGTGCCTTGTAGATGGTGGACAGACTTTGAGGAAGCAGGAGGTGAGTTATTCTCTGCAGGATTCCCAGCCTCTGACCTGCCCTTGTAGCCACAGTATTTATATGGCTAGTCCAGTTCAGTTTCTGGCCAATGGTAATGCTCAGGATGTTGATACTGGGGGATTCAGTGATGGCATTGATCATCAAGGGGCGATGGTTAGATTCTCTCTTGTTGGGAATGGTCATTGCCTGGCACTTGTGTGTATGGAACACACAAGCCAAGCAAGTTCAGTTAACTTTCCATTTCTGAAATGTCTTGAGGTTTACGGCATAAAAGGAGGCCATTTGGACCATCATATCTGTGCAAGCACTTTATTAGAGAAATTTTAAACTAATCCCAAAGCTTCATTCTCTCTTTCTCTCCCTCTATCTCACCATTTCCTCCATTTCAAACATTGATCCACCTTCCTCCTATAGTTTTTGCAGTCTCTGTCTCAATTCTTCCCTGTGGCAATATATTCACTGCAAAATAATATTAATATCTTTCCTCACTTCCTAAATTTTAAGTTGATGGGTCCTTGTCACTGATTTCCCAATCAGGAGAAACAGCCCTTCCCCATTCATCCTGTCAAAACACTTCAGAACTTTAAAAATCAGTTAAATTTTCTCTTCCCCTACTCCACTCCAATAGAAATATTTTTGAACCTTTTCTCATAATTATAGTTTCTCTTTCTTGGCATAAACCTAATCAGTCTGCACTGTACAATGGGCTTAATGTGTTTTTTACAAAGGGATAGCCAAAACTACCCTCAGTTCATAAACTGGGTCCGAATCAGTGATGTACAAACTTATCATTAGCTTATTACTCCTATACTCATTAGCTCAATTTATTTTTAGGAAATCATATACACAAACTTTCCATCTCTCTTCTTGCACATGCTTCAAACTATTTCTAGTCTACTCATATTTCTTGTTTTTCATTCCAAAGCGTATTACCTCATAATTTGCCACATGAAATTCCATCTGCCACTGAACTGCCCGTTCGCTATATCCTCCTGAAATATTTTGCAAATATGTTGGCATTGGCCAAACTCCTACATAGGCATTATCATTTCAATATCATAGTTCTAATTGAAAGATAAATGTAAGGATCCAGAACTGGCCCAGCAATATACCATATCCAACCTTCCTTCAAACTGAGCAGCAATTAACATTAACCTTACATTTTCTCTCCATCCACCAACTTTCGATTCATCTTCTCCCTATTTTACACCTGAGCTTTTGTAACAAGTCTCCTGTGAGATACTTTATTCAATGTGTTTTGAAAATCCATAAACATTTTAATGCTAAACATGAATTTTGAGAGTTTGCCCAAAACTGGCATTAGATTACACAACACCATTCAATATCAAAAATAATTTCTATGTGCATAAACAGCAGCAGAATTTGAATAATCTGATGTTTTGACGTTCTATGTCACGTGAAGAGAAAGCATTTTCAAGACACAGGTTCACTCTCACTTAGTTCTCAATTGCAATATTCCGATGTGAAACTCCCAGTGGTTGATGTTTCAAAGTTCAGGAGTCATTCCACTCTTGCATGTACATGGTACGCCATTTATCACATCCAACCATTGCTCCACAGTCCCCTCGGAGATCACATGAAGGTTTTGAGTGGGAGGGGTGTGCAGCTGCCATCACCACCCGCGCCACCTGCCCCTTTCCCCAGACCGTGGCTCCAACCAGCAATCTCATCCCCAGGGCGCCATAGCCAATGCTGAGAGTGAGCTGACAGAGATCACGGGCAGGCCCATCCCAGGCGTGTGCAACTCTCACTTATCAGTCAACAATTCGAAAACACACTTCAACTATACTGCTGACAATGTTTTTCAATTAATTTTCACTTTTTGGATCCAGTGTAAAATTTAGATTTATGGTGGCATAATGTTTATTTCCTGTTCTTTGCTAAGCCTCTCTCTTGCCATTCAACATTGATTCTGGATGACACATGCCCAGTGTCCAATCTGATTTAGTGGCATGCGCAGGCATACAAGTTTCAATAGAGAGAGGCTGTCCCAGGTATCAGAGACGGTTAGGGATCCAGGTATCGGAGACTGTGAGGGATCCAGGTATTGGAGATGGTGAGAGATCCGGGTATCGGAGACAATGAGGGTTCCGGGTGTCGGAGACTGTGTTGGATCCAGGTATCAGAGACGGTGAGTGTTCCGGGTATCAGGGACGGTAATGGATCCAGGTATCAGAGACAGTGAGGGTTCTGGGTATCAGGGACGGTGATGGTTCTGGGTATGGGAGGCGGTGAGGGTTCCAGGTGTCGGGGACAGCGAGGGTTCCAGGTATCGGAGACGGTGAGGGATCCGGGATCGGAGACGGTGAGGGATCCGGGCATCGGAGACGGTGAGAGTTCCGGGTATCGGAGAGGTGAGGGATCTAGGTATGGGAGACGGTGAGGGTTCCGGGTATGGGAGACGGTGAGGGTTCCGGGTATGGGAGATGGTGAGGGTTCCGGGTATGGGAGACGGTGCGGGTTCCAGGTATAGGGGACGGTGAGGGCTCTGGGTATCAGAGGCAGTTAGGGATCGAGCTATCCGAGATGGTGAGGGTTCCGGGTATGGGGGACGGTGAGTTCTCCGGGTATTGGGGACAGTGAGAGCTCTGGGTATGGGGGACAGTGAGGGTTCCGGATATTGGAGGCAGTTAGGGATCCGGGTATCGGAGGCGATGAGGGATCCGGGTATTGGAGACGGTGAGGGTTCCGGGTATTGGATTTAATGAGATCTGAGAGTGTGATTGCCCTGGTGCTTACAGCAAACCTGCTTCTGCAGCACTGAAAATTCTTGCTCTTATGCAGTACAACCTACTTATGTGGGTGACATCACTGGAAACAAGGTACCAAGCCAGGATGAATATTGAGCTTTGCACTTTATATATACATATATATTTAATAAATTATTAATATAACAATATTTTAATAACTTTTATACTTATTAGTTATCATTATTAGAGCGGGCCATGGAATTTTTGTAAAGAGAGACATTGGGTGCCTCAGATGTAAGAAGGTTCAGATTGCCTCATTTAGCTAACACAAGAACTAAATGGTGGAGACTGCTTCAAAGTCTTTTCAGGGCAATATGAAACGTAACTGTAGTGGGAGTGTAAAATCATGCAGGCCAGTTCAATATTACACACCCCACAGGAATGTTTCCAATTGAATTTCATGACAATGGAGTTGATTACTGTACTACCTTCAATGTTTTAGACTTTGTGTCGTGGTATTGGCTGTAGAATGCTCTGGCATTCTATCCTCAAATGTAGTATTCATCATTTTTTTAATTCCATTCAATCTGCAAGATCTCTTCAGTATATGCAAGCTTTTAGCTACCAAGAATTGTTACTATACATGTTCTCAGAGCTCATCATACCGTGCATTATATAATTAATCTCATGCCTGGCTCACAACAAGAGTTAAAAATGCAGTTTGCAATCACAAAAACAGAAAGAGATTTCTTGAACAGGAAAGGGTCACTGGAACAAGCCCACCATCCTATTTCCCTACCGGCTGCATTATTCCCAACAATCCACAAACAGATCTAATTGTTTATTAAACCCAATTTCACTCTCCACTGAAATGCCTTCCATTTTGAGGATAGAATGCCAGAGCACTCTACAGCCAATACCATGATACAAAGCCTAAAACATTGAAGGTAATACAGTAACTAGCTCCATTGTCATGAAATTCAATTGGAAACATTCCTGTGGGGTGTGTAATATTGAACTGACCTGCATGATTTTACACTCCCACTACAGTTACGTATCATATTGCCCTGAAAAGACTTCCCTACTAATTTAATCCTTGGGCCTTTTGTCTTTGGATGACAAAGTTCTGCCTTACTACTTCATTTTCAAACTTCCGCTCTTGGTACTTGACCCCTTAGCAAACACTGGTTTTATTTCATCTGTCTGCATCATGATCTTGAAACCTTTGGTATAAACCAAAATTCTCAATCATGTATATTTTGCACTAAACCTTTATTTCATGCAGCTAATTTTTAAAATAAAGTTATAGCATCAAAAATGTTATTTCTAGGGTTGCCAATCCTCCAGGATTGGCCTGGAGTCTCCAGGTATTGAAGATCAATCTCCAGGACACTGCTGTGTGCAAATCCTGGGGAAATATCATAGGGGCATTAAAAAGATGTATTTTTAAAAATTTTCTTTGAACATTTCTCTTTACAAGATATAAAAATATTGAAAATGGGGAAAGAAAGGCTGTTTGGCTGACAGTCAAGCATCATCTAATTGGGTAATCAGTCCTTCTTGTTTTCTGTTGGTGTAGGAAGGCATTATGTCACAAGGATGGATGTGTTGGCCAATGAATGGCTGGAGTGTGGGGGGCAAGTCATGTGGTGAAACCTCCAGGAAAACATTTAATCATGGTTGGCAACCCTAAATTGCACAGATTGTACAGCACAGAAACAGGCCATTCAGCCAACCATTGGAGTCTCTTCTAACCTTTCCTCATCTAATTCTATCAACAAGACCCTCTATTCCGTTCTCTCTCATATACTTATCCCTTAAATGCATCAAATTGCAATATTAAGGCAATTAAGTTATCAGTATTGCTGATTTTAGATGTGATCAACTAGTAATTTCCTGATAGACATTTTGAAAATGAAAATAGAGACACTAGGGCCACTTAATGAACTAGCTAATAAACAGAGGGCTGATCAGTGCTGATCAACTTTCACTTATCATCTGTGTGTGGGATATTGGCAGCAGTTTAATGTTGAAGATTCATGTTCAGTGATGACTGGGTTGATCCCATTAATACCATTCTACCCAAATGTTAGAAATCCACAGGAGCACAGAATTCTTTCTGTATTATTTTCAGGACTATGGGGCTTTATTACTTTAAGCCTTTTTACTAAATGGATGATTTCATGTAACAGGAGCTGTGACTTATTACCTCATGAGGAGCCAATTTGTTCTGGACCTCCTGATAGAAAATAAAAATCTTCAGGGTGGAGAGGGAGAGGAAGGGAGGGTAATCATCATGTTGAAGGGAGAGGGTGAAAGATGAGAGGAAGAGAAGGAGAAAGGAAGCTGGCGAGCAAGGGAATCTTCACTTCAAGTCCAATCATCTAAGTCAAGAGATAAGGAGACAATGAAAAGACATTCATGAATTACTTTCATGTTTAATGTACTTTTCAAGAATTTTTTCTATCATTTTCATGAGTCATTTGGTCCAAATCAGATTTTCTTTAGCGCCTGGCCAGAGTTTTAATATTCCTGATGGAGCTTATCCTGTGTCTCTCATTCACTAGAAATTTAGCCAGACTGATTTCAACTAAATCAAGGATATAACCAAAACAGTCATGTGAGTGCATCCAGCTTCCCTGAGTCCAAGCCACTAAGGTTTGGTGGAATAATTTACCGAAACAAACAGTATCCTAAGAATACATCCAGACATAAAGATAGAGGTCAGTGTGGTGGAGGATTTACTAATGACTACAAGACCCCTGCAGATATTGGGAGTGGATTGATTACTACATTTCTAGTAATTTGATGGTGCACAAACTGTGGGAAGGTGGAATCAGGTTTGATTAAGTAATTACATTTTTAATTTAAAAAAACTCCAACAACAATTATAACCTGAAGGAATGAGACACCACCCCTGTAAAAGTTAAATTTCTGTGCCAGAAAGTTGGTTGCCAGTTATTAAGATGTACCATATCATCAAAAATCCATTTGGACTAGAATATACTAGCCCTAAATTTTTCTGGCATATTTAATGGGTATGTGGTAGGTGTCTATCACAGTTTCATGCCTTTTATATATTTCAGTGGTGAGGCTCTTTGGTGAGGTACCGGTGTAGCAAAGCTTGTGGATGAACAGGGCAAATTGTACAGCAACATCTGGATTTCATTGTTTAACTGTGCCTGTGCAGGTGCTGCAAGATGCTGGTTGATTCCCTCCTTAATAATTATGAGCACTGATACCCTCATTGTTATTGCTATCACAAAATTCATGCCAATAAAATTAATTTGCCATTTACATGCCCATTTCACAGGCTGTTAATGTCGTCTTGTATTTAGTCGTAATCCTCCTCTATGTTGAATGCACACATATTAACATACGTTAATGAGTCTGATCGAGTAGGTCCACACTGACTAAAATCGCGAACGGTTCTGTGGGATCTTTGCCCTCTCTACTGCACTTTTGATCAAGCTTGCACCCAAATGAAAAATCTTCATGGGCTCCATAAGTTCAGGATAGGAAGAGGAAAATGCAAGAGCAGAATACTGCAGGTGCTGGGGGTTGAATTTTCCGGTCCGACCAGCTGTGTGAATTGTGGTGGCATGAATGGAAAATTCGGAGTGAGGCCAAAAGTCGGATTTCTGCTGGTGGGAAATCAAGTCGGAATTTTCCTCACGGCACTCTCCTGGTGGCCTAATTGTGGGTTGACTTTCCCGCTGATCCATGTCAGAAACCCCATTTGCATGTGTTAGCATTGTCATGAATACTCATTGAAAACATCAGCGGGAAAATTAGATCGGTTCAAATCACAAATGGATACAGGTGACGTGTACTTGGCAACTCTCACTTCACTCGTGACTTTGAGGTGAGTGCAACATTCAAAACAAACCTTCAACAGCGCTGCTTCAACTCATCACCAATACCAAAGGTGAGACAGGTGGGGATCTCAGGCAGGGCTGCTCCCAGTGGGCACTGTGGGTCTTAGGCAGGGCTGCTCACAGTGGGCACAGCGGGTCTCAGATAGGGCTGCTCACAGTGGGCACTAGGGGTCTCAGACAGGGCTGCTCATAGTAGGCAATGGGGGTTTCAGACAGGGCTGCTCCCAGTGGGCACTGCGGAGCCTCAGACAGGGCTGCTCCCAGTGGGCACTGCGGAGCCTCAGACAGGGCTGCTCCCAGTGGGCACTGGGGGTCTCAGACAGGGCTGCTCACAGTGGGCACTGGGGGTCTCAGACAGGGCTGCTCACAGTGGGCACTGGGGGTCTCAGACAGGGCTGCTCATAGTAGGCACTGGGGGTCTCAGACAGGGCTGCTCATAGTAGGCACTGGGGGTCTCAGACAGGGCTGCTCACATCTCTAATCCTGATCAGGCAGTGTATGCTGAGGGCCACCTTTTACATGGACATGCTGAAGCCTCTTGCATCCTCTATGGGACTGAGATGTTAAGTTGTTGGGGTGGCTTCTTAAACACCTGTGATCTGTGAGGGAGCACCTCAGCTACAGGGCTGGAACAGGGGGAGGTGGGGAGCACAAACATGGCACAAGGGCAGGCCAGTGGCTTTCTGGCTGGGAGTGGGAGGTCTGCAATAGTTGATCAAGGTACATTCATCTCTTGGGCCTGAATGGAGGCTGTGCTCAATGCTGCCTTCCTGATGGCAGTGCTCAGACTGAGGAGGAGGAGAAGGGCCCAGCACCATCTAGCACAGCTTAGAAAGAAGCCCTGACCTGAGGCCTGTGTGACTCTTTGTAGCTCTGAAGAAGGGTGATACATACTCTAAATGTCAACTCTGTTTCTCTCTCCACAGATGCTGCCAGACCCACTGAGTTTTTCCAGCATTTTCTGTTTTTGTTGTAGTGGAAGAATTGAGTTTGTCTGCTGTCCGTCATCAGTTCTAGCTTACTTTCCAGACCCTAACGTGGCACAATTGGCTACCGCTATTTGATATCCCATTGGACTAAAAAGCTATTGTTGGCAACATTAGTCTCAAAGCAATATACTTATTCAGTCCGGAATCTTCTTTCATTGTGTTATTTCTAAGTGAGGTGTGGTAGTAAGATTGAACTACCAAAGGAATTGTGCATATTCATGGAAATAGTTCCAAAGAAAGATAAAGGCTGATGGACAGTTGGCCAGATTTTAGCTCAGATCCCAGGTTGTCTGGATTCTATGATTTTATGATTTTTTGGATAATTAATTTAGGCTGATTGTATGTTTTCCTTTCAGCCACAATAGATACCTTAACAGGCCCACAGCTAAATTCAGTATCACAGCCTCACAATATCTGAGCCATGGATTGTGAAGTTCCAAAATGTTGTGTTCACTGATGTTAATATTGGTTTCTAGTTTGTACCCTGTGTTATATTTACTCTATACTCAATATAAAACTATATTCATTTTCTGTCAATATAAGTTACTGAGAGAAAGTGAAATACTGCTGATGCTGGAGATCTGAAATAAAAAACAGAAAATGCTGGAAAATCTCAGCAGGTCAGGCAGCGTCTGTGGGGAGAGAAACAGAGTTAGTGTTTTAGGTTGTCAACCTTTCATCAGAAAGGGGCCTCAGTATCGCACTGAGTGTCAGCCTTGATTTTTATACTCGAGTCTTGGAGTGGTACTTGAACCCAGATTCAGAGGCAAGAGTGTTACTGAGTCACTGCTGGCACACAGACACTCTTACCTTAAAATGAGCATAGAGCTGTAGACAATCTCCACTCTGCTAATTCCGCTGGCTGTTGGCCTGTTGTGGCTTTCCATGCTAACGGTCTCACTGTTTCACTGAGCACAACACAAATGGTTTCATTCACTATTTGGATTTGAATGACCCTTTATGTGTTGCACATAAGGAAGTTCTGAAAGTTTTTAGAGAGTTCCAGCACCATGTTTAAATAGCATGTGAGCAACACTTTTCCACACTCGGCAAATTGAAGAGAGATGCTGTGGTAGACTTTAAAATACATTACGCATTATATACCAAATGGCCTGAAGACTTGGCTCTCAAACTGTAACCAGCACTGTGTAAATCATTAGCTGCTGCAGTGGATGGACAAGGAGGTTGTCTAGTTTATGGATTCAATATATATGTTTGCCATGATGCTAAATTGTTATAACAGAGTTCAAAAAACTTGCTTGTGTTATCAGTTTAAAGGAAAGTGCTTCTTATTCTGGATTTAAACCCTGTCACAAATTTAAATTAACTTGAGAATGAGTATAGCACAATATAGACATTGATGAAAGGAGAGTGAAAACAGCTGGAATTTGTTAAAGTATATTTCTAAGTTTAGTGCTTATTTGGAATAAATGAAACCTAATCGATATACATTTAGCCCTATTTATAAAACAAATCTGAGGACATGACCTCAGTCCAGATTATTTTAAAGGAGCAGTAAACAAAACCTGTCAGCAGGTTTGTAGTTCTTGAGCGATGTTAGAGGCATTTTGGGCAAATTTACTTAGAATTCACAGCACAGAAATAGACCATTCGGCCCAATCAGTTCATGTTGTTGTTTATGCTCCACATGAGCCTTATCCCACTCCCCCACCCAATCTCACCCTATCAGCATATCCTTCTATTCCTTTCTCCTTCATAAACGTATCTAGCTTCCTTTTAAATGCACCTATTATATTTGCCCATGTTTAGGGGACCAGATTTTCAAAAGTCAAAACTGGGACAAATTGGGAAAGATTCCCCCCCCTCCCACCCGTTGGGGGGGAAGTGCAGGAACAGGCGGACGTTCCTCCAATTGGCACCCCCAAATGGGAGCATGCCCCCATTTTACATGGGTGGGCCAATTAAGTCTGCACTCTCTTTCAGGGCAGGGGGGAGGATTCCCTCAGCCGGGAGTGAGCTCTTTTGTGCATGTGCATGAAAGAGCGGACAGGTCTCCCTGAGGCTTAGTGCTGCCTCAGGGAGATTGGCTCAGAATTAAAATTTTTAATACAAATGATAAAAACATTTCCCTGACATGTCCCCTCATTGTCACATGAGTTGGCACATGTCCTTCACTTTTATTGAAAGATTTGATAAAAATTAAAATACCCTCATGAAACCTCATCCCGCCTGTGGATGAGGTTTGATGCTTTTTCTGAAGCCCGCCAGGGCTCCCAGCCTGCCCGCCAACTTTAAAGTTAGACCGGCAGGTCCATTAATGACTTTAATTAGCTTTTAAATGGCCTCAATAGGCCGTTGACAGGTTGACAAGCGCACAGCTGATTTGGCTGTGCCCTGGCCGATCTGAAAATGGAAATGAAGCGGGATGACGTTGAGAGTCCTGCCCGACATCATCCTGCATCATTTTACACGTTGGCAAGTGGGCCCTGCCCCCACTCGCCGACCGAAAGATCCTGCCCATTGAAAAGCTGTTGGAGGGTGGGGTTTTGTAATGATTGACATGCTGGGTGGCCAGTGACAGGTGTCTGGGGAGGGGCAGTTGAAGGTAAGAGGTCATGTGATAACATCTCCTGGAATAGGTCCAGCTAAAGTTGAGAACCCTATTCCGTCGATCTTGAGTTACTTAGAAATGCCCAATCAATCCTACACCAATCAGATGGTGTAGGAAGGAGGGTTTCCGATATCTGGATCATTGGGATCTCTTCCGGGGCAGGTGGTTCCTGTACAAGAAGGATGGGTTGCATCTATACTGGAGGGGTACCAATATCCTGGCTGCGAGGTTTGCTAGTGTCACTCAGGAGGGTTTAAACTTGTATGGCAGGTGGGTGGTAACCAGACCAATAGGTCAGCAGGTGAAATAAATGACTGGGAACCAGGGAATATGGCCAGTAGGACTAAGAGGAAGAGCAGGCAGGGAGAAATTACTGAACACAGTGGGACTGGGGGTCTGAAATACATTTGTTTCAATGCGAGAAGTATAATAGGCAAGGCAGATGAGCTTAGAGCTTGGATTAGTACTTGGGATTGTGATGTTATTGCTATTACAGAGACTTGGTTGAAGGATGGACAGTATTGGCAGATAAACGTTCCAGGATTTAGATGTTTCAGGCAGGATAGAGAGGGATGTAGAAGAGGTGGGGGAGTTGCACTGCTGGTTAAGGGGAATATCACAGCTGTATGACAGGAGGACACCTCGGTGGGCTCATGCAGCGAGGCAGTATGGGTAGAGATCCGGAATAGGAAGGGTGCAGTCACAATGTTGGGGGTTTACTGTAGGCCTCCCAAATGCCGGTGGGAGATTGAGGAACAGTTAAATAGGCAGATTTTTGAAAGATGTAAAAGCAATAGGATTGTTGTAGTGGGTGATTTTAACTTTCCCTATATTGACGAAGAATCACTTAGTGCTAGGGCTTTGGATGGTGCAGAATTTGTAAGGTTCATCCAGGAGGGCTTCCTCAGACAATATGTAGATAGTCCAACTAGGGAAGGGGCAGACCTGGTATTAGGGAATGAACTCGGCCAGGTGGTTGAAGTTTGAGTAGGGGAGCATTTTGGGAAAAGTGACCATAATTCAATAAGTTTCAAGGTACTGGTGGATAAGGATAACAGGAGTCCTCGGGTTAAGGTGCTTAATTGGGGGAAGGCTAATTATAACAATATTAGGCAGGAACTAAGGAATCTAGACTGGAGGCGGATGTTTGAGGGCAGATCAACAACTGACATGTGGGGGGCTTTCAAACGTCAGTTGATAAGAATTCAGGACCGGCATGTTCCTGCTAGGATGAAGGATAAGTATGGCAAGTTTCAGGAACCTTGGATAATGAAGGATATTGTGAGATTAGTCAAAAAGAAAAGGGAAACATTCGTAAGGGCTAGAAGGCTGGGAACAGATGACACCCGTGGAGAATATAAAGTAGGAAGAAGCTTAAACAAGGAGTCAGGAGGGCTAAAAGGGGTCTTGAAAAGTCATTGGCAATCAGGATTAAGGAAAATCCCAAGGCCTTTTATACATATGTAAAAAGCAAGAGGGTAGCCAGAGAAAGGGTAGGCCCACTCAGAGAAAGAAGTGGGAATCTGTGTGTGGAGCCAGAAGAAATGGGAGCGATACTAAATGAGTATTTCTCATCAGTATTCACCAAAGAGAAGGACTTAGTGGTCCATTTGTCTAAGGAAGAGTGTGTAGATAGCCTAGATCATGTTGAGATCAAAAAAGAGGAGGTGTTAGGCATCTTGAAGAATAGTAAGGTGGATAAGTCCCCAGGGCCAGATGCAATCTACCCCAGCGTACTGAGGGAAGCAAGGGAGGAGATTGCTGGGGCCTTGACAGAAATCTTTATATCTCACTGGCTACGGGTGAGGTCCCAGAGGACTGGAGAATGGCCAATGTTGTTCCATTGTTTAAGAAGAGTAGCAGGGATAATTCTGGAAATTACAGGCCATTGAGCCTTACATCAGTGGTAGGGAAATTATTGGAGAAGATTCTTCATGACAGGATTTACTACCATTTGGAAGCAAATGGACATATTAGTGAGAGGCAGCATGGTTTTGTGAAGGGGAGGTCGTGTCTCACTAACTTGATTGAGTTTTTTGAGGAAGTGACAAAGATGCTTGAAGATGGAAGAGCAGTGGATGCTATCTACATGGATTTCAGTAAGGCCTTTGACAAGGTCCCTCACGGCAGACTGGTATAGAAGGTAAAGTTGCATGGGATCAGAGGTGAGCTGACAAAATGGATATAGAATTGGCTTGGTCATAGAAGATAGAGGGTAGTAGTGGATGGGTGCTTTTCTGAATGGAGAGCTGTGATTAGTGGTGTTCCACAGGGATCAGTGCTGAGACCTTTGCTGTTTATAGTATCAGTAAATGATTTGGAGGAAAATGTAACTGGGCTAATTAGTAAGTTTGCAGACGACACTAAGGTTGGAGGAGTTGCAGATAGTGAAGAGGATTGTCAAAGGATACAACGGGATAAAAATCGATTGGAGACTTGGGCGGAGAAATGGCAGGTGGAGTTTAATCCGGACAAATGCAAGGTAATGCATCTTGGAAGGTCTAATACAGGTAGGAATTATACAGTAAAAGGCAGAACCCTCTGCATCGACGGGCAGAGGGATCTGGGTGTACAGGTCCACAGGTCACTGAAAGTGGCAAAGCAGGTGGATAAGGTACTCAGGAAGGCATATGGCATGCTTGCCTTCATTGGCAGGGGTATTGAGTATAAAAGCTGGGAAGTCATGCTGCAGCTGCGTAGAACCTTGGTTAGGCCACACTTGGAATATTGCGTGCAATTCTGGTCGCCACATTACCAGAAGAATATGGAGGTGTTGGAGAGGGTGCAGAGGAGGTTTACTAGGATGCTGCCTGGTCTGGAGGTTATAAGCTATGAGGAGAAGTTGGAGAAACTCAGATTGTTCTCACTAGGGCGATGGAGATTGAGGGGCAACTTGATAGAAGTTTACAAAATTATGAGTGGCATGGACAGAGTAGATAGTCAGAAGCTTTTTCCCAGGGTAGAAGAGTCAATTACTAGGGGACATAGGTTTAAGGTGAGAGGAGAAAACTTTAGAGGAGATGTGCGGGGCAAGTTTTTTTACACAGAGGGTAGTGAGTGTCTGAAATTCGCTGCCAGAGGAGGTGGTGGAAGCAGGTACGATAGTTGTGTTTAAGAGGCAGCTTAACAAATACATGAATAGGATGGGAATAGAGGGATACGAAGATCCCTCTATTCCCTATAAGTTCCTACCTGTATTAGACCTTCCAAAATACATTACCTTGCATTTGTCCGGATTAAACACCATCTGCCATTTCTCCGCCCAAGTCTCCAATCGATCTATATCCCATTGTATCCTTTGACAATCCTCTTCACTATCTGCGAGGGAAGTGCAAATGTTTTAGTTTGACAGGCAATATGATCGGCGCAGGCTTGGAGGGCCGAAGGGCCTGTTCCTGTGCAGTACTTTTATTTGTTCTTCTGTTCTAATATGTCTTCTCTGGAACAAACTTCAAGCTGTCAAATAACCATTTCAATGTGCTGTAATTTTACATATTGCACACTACTCTACTTCTGTACAATGTGCATTGAAACTGCACTCAGAACAGTGTTGTCTACAATGCAGCTGGTTAGGTACAGTTGAATACAGGTAGTGTTAGTTACAGTTGAATACAGGTAGTGTTGGTTACAGTTGAATACAGGTAGTGTTAGCATGCAGCAGGAAGAATGCATTGATGAGCATTTATCAATTATCATTGAATATCATTTGCACAAATGTATTCATTTGTATCTGGTAACAGGTGCATTTTGAGTATTAGACACTTGGGTTACAATTCGTAGCCCTGGTCCAACTTTACTGATGTTTAGCCCTAATCAAATAATTCTAAAGTTTAATAGAAGATTGACTGTGCAGTTGAGTTGTCTCCTGTGAACACACTGCTCCACCTGTGGAAGCCAACCTGATTGGTGAGATGGGAGTGTCTTAACCAGCAAAGTGATTGACAGCACCTTGTAGCCACACTGCGAGGGTGACTTCCAGAGCAGGAGCCAATGGAATTGTTAAGGAGGAGGGCTGAGGGGCAGAGTGGTTATGGAGAGCCAGTAGCAGGTTGGGATGAGAAGCATGTACTGTGACATCAGGAAAGCTGGCTAAGTGTCTGGCTGGGTACTGCGAGGATATTTAAAAGATATCAGCAGCAAAGGATCTGTCAGCGCCAAAAAGCTGGCGATAACCTTCTTGGACTGAGCTCCTGCTTTTCCTGGCAATGCGACGGTCATTGCTGAAATGCTGATGAATCCAGAGTGGAGCTGGCCCTAATTCCCAGGGTGCAGCCCTGTACAGGGTTTTTTTTTGCTGACACTAAACTGAACGTGAGGGGTGGGTTAAAGGGGAGGGACATCAATGGAGCCGAAAGGCCAGACACTTGAGCAATTTGGAGAAAACTGTCAGAACACCAGGACATTTAGTGTAAAACCTGGACTGTCCCAGCCAAACCATGATGTCTGGTCACCTTAACCCATGTTAATGGAGGAATTTAGATTTTTTAAATAAATGGAAGTCAATCTCATGAAAGATTCACATTTTAAAAGTTATAGTGAGCAAAGAATTCCAAAGAATTAAGTAATAATAAAGCTATACAGATAACTCAAAAAGATAACATATGAAAAATTGTGGATTTCTTTGGGCTCTCTATCAACAGCAGAGCAGATGAGATTTGTATCTAATGACTAAAACACGTTCAATAAAATATCAATGAATCAGATTCTGGAAGTACTACAAAGTATTTACAGAATAAATCCAGACTATTGGGCCCAACTATTCCATGCTGGCGTTTCTGTTTATAAACCCCAATGTTTTGTTTGCTTTTAATGTAAGGCTTTATTAACATATGTCACTAATTTTAATGATTTGTGTATCTGTCCCCCCAGATCCCTCAGCTGCTCTACCCATTTCGACTCTTATTTTCCAAAGACTCTGTGTCCTCCTTATTCTTCCTACTAAAATGTACCGTCTCACATTTATCTAAGTTGAAGGTATTTTGCCAATTACACACTCATTCTGCAATTTAAAATGTCTTCCTCTATATTGTTGCAGTCCTCCCTCTGTATTAACCACATCCACTAAATCAATGTCTTCTGCAAATTCTGAAATTGTACTGCCGATTTGTGAATCTAAATCATTTATGTACAGGCTCCCAGCACTGATCTTTGTGAAACATCACTTCTGAACTTCTGTCAGTTTGAGTAATTACCTTTAAGCCCTACTCCCTGTTTTCTGTTTTGTAGCTAGCTTGCTATCCATTCTGTTACTTGCCCCTGACTCTTCATGTTCTGACCTTAGCTTACTATGCAGTGTCTAATCAAAGGCCATTTGAAAGATTATGTCTACTATATTACTTTTGGTTGTCCTTTCTGTTGCTTCTTGAAAGAAGGCACTAAGGCTGATGAGACATGATCTTCTATTTTGGAATCAGACTCACTCTTCATTATAGTTTCAAGATGCTTTTCTATTCATTTTTGAATAGGGATGCAATTATATGTTCTAGCATCAACATTAGGTAACTTTAATAAACTTGTGGTACTGGATGGGTTTCTTGTAAGAAATAGTAAACTTTATTTACAGAGCTCCTGATGAGGCTACAGCTTGTACCAGGACCAAGGCTAGAAAGCTTCACCCCTAAGATTATCCATGCTTAAGGCTGATTTGTCTGTACAGTCACATGATCCGCATAACAGGATAAAAGGCTTTACTTACAATTACTACATTCCTCCCCCTTTAATTTTGTTTTACCACTCTTATTTACAATAATATCTTAACCCCTATCATGTACAAATATATACAGTTCATGAAATTATAGTTTTAGGCTTTGAAGTGGTTTTCTGATTTGGGTAGGGTAATGTAACTCTATGACTTGAGATTCTTCCATTGAATCAACTTGATCAGGAGCTGCAGCATCAGGGACACCTTTAGACAATGGCTGTTCAGAATTATTTACTTCAACAGAGACATCAGGTATGTCTGTTCTTTGCCGATCAGGCACCTCAGGAAATAAAAGTTTGACTTCTATTTCAGGTGGAGTAACTGGTTGTCGCAGTGTCCCCCTACTTCTGAGATGATCCATGTGTTTCCTAACAATCCTGTTTTCCACTTCCACTTGGTATGATAAAGGTCCTGCTTCAGAGACAATTGTCACAGGAGCCCATCTCGGTCCAGTTGCAAAGTTTCGTACAAAAACTGTTGCTCCCACAATAAATTTGGGGCCTTTACTGTGAACTTCATGATTCACTACGGTGGTTCTCCACCTTCCTCTCTGAGTTAGGGAATACTAGGGCTCAATCTTATATGAAGGTGGTGTTTCATTAGCAATTCAGCTGGTGTTGAACTCATAGTTGCATGAGGAGTCATGCAATAGTTGAAAAGAAATTTAAAATTCATGTTTCTGATGTTCCACTGGATCATTTCTTAAAGGTTTGTACTGCACTTTCCATTAACTCATTGGATGAGGGATAATAACGGTACTGTTCTGATGTGTTTAATCCCATTTTGGTTCAAAATCTCTGGAGTTCCATACTAGTGAAAGCATTGCCATTATCCGACACAATAACTCCTGGTGGGTCATGTACTCTAACAACTTTTCAATAGTTGCACATGACGTGGGTGATCTCATTTCATACACATCCATCCACTTTAAATGTGCGTTGATGATCACTAAAAACATGGTACCTAAAAATGGACCGATATAGTCTATATGTACTCTAACCCAGGATTGACTAGGCCACTCCCACAGATGGAGTGGAGCTGAAATGGGCAACTTCTGTTGTTGCTGACACTGGAGACAGTGTTTAACCATTTTTTCTATATTACTGTCTACACCTGGCCACCAGATATAACCTCATGTGTGTATCTTCATTTTCAAAATGCCTGGATGTGCACTATGAAGCTCTGTCAATAGTGGTTCTCCTTCTTGTGAAGGGACAAAGACTCTTGCTCTCCATAACAAGATACCATCTTGACAACTTACTTCAGATTTACAGGCATAGGACGGTTTTAACTCTTCAGAGACTTGTGCTCTGACCCTGTGGTGAAGTGTCAACCATGCAAATATTGATGGAACTCCTTAACTCCAAATATAACAGAGAAACCCCCTTTTTCAATTTGTGAGTAACCTTTTTTGGCTGTAGAGAGGGTTTTGGAGACATAACCTATTAGTCTTTCAGATTTGGTTTCTGTTTCTTCTTTTTGTTTTTGCCACAGGATTTTGTCTCATCCTTCATTCTGATTTCACAGTTGGCCAAATTTCTCTCTGGTGAAATCTTAATTTGGTTCAGTTTGGGATTGAGCTACCCATTGGCATCTTGGAAAGTTCCATGACTTTTCTTTCTAATGCCTCTTTTGTCTCAATCAACTGATTCTTCAGTTCTTCTGTCTCCTTTTTGTAACTTTGGGCTTCCTCTTGGAACATCAAACATTGTTGAGTTTTTTCTGCCAACTGTTTCTTGAGTTGGTTCAGAGTGGCAGTGCATTTGTTTAGCTTCTTTTCACGATTTTCCCATGGAACCAATTCTAACCTGAGGGATCCTTATTTCCTCTAACTGTCCTTCAGTTCTTTTATCTCATTCCAAAAGACACCATCATATTCCACTGTCAACTCAGGATTTCTTCCTGTCCTGCCTGAAAAATTCCTGACTAGTTAAGCTTAATTTCTTTCAACTAATCACAGTCTTTCTCCTGTTACAACAATTATTGGCAACAGGGTTGTCTGTTGCCTGGAGGTCCAGAGGTAATGCCTTTCACCTGTATTGCCTCTCCAGTATACATTTTTAGCTGAGCAGTGATTTTCTCCAAACTCAATGGCTGGTACCTTCCCTGAGATATTTAAAGATGTTTTCTCCCGTCACTGTGGTCAATGCTCCTGTGCCCACCTCCATGAGCGGAGGATTTCCATTTACTTGAAGCGTATCAGTCCTTGGTTCAGTTTTCCTGGCCTTCAGATTGTGCAGGGAATAAACATCAGCCTCAGTAACTTCTGACTCATCCATATTGTGCACCTCATTTAACTTGACCTGCTGTCCAATTGGCTATCTTGATCTTGGCCTGCACTGTTTAACAACATGCCCATTTTTGTGACAGTAGTGGCATTCTGCCTCTTTAAATCTGCAGGTTTTGGGTATATGATTACCCTGACATCAGTAACACTTCCATTTCTGAGTTACTGGTGAGTTGTTTCCAGTATTTATTTTTGTTTTTCGCGCGACAGGGACAGTGTCTCACTTCTTTGTAGCCTCCCTGGTCTTTGTGCCATGCCCAGCTGCAACTTCCCACCCTAACTGAAGAATGGCACCATGTTGCACAATCTGCAGAGCCTGCGAGTCTCTCTCAGCATTTTCCATTGCCAGCACTATCTCCATGGCGCGCTACGCTTATATTAACTTCTGCAAGTAAACGGTGCTGAATGGCATCGTTGTGTACACCACAAATCAAACGATTTCACAACATGTCATTTAGAATCTCACCAACGTTACAGTGCTCCATTAACTGTTTTAACTTCATGATGTACGTTGTGATAGACTCACCAGGAGCCCTTACTCTAGAGTTGAACTTGAATCTATGGTTTAGGCTGAAAATGTCCTTTCACAAGGTCTACTTGCTCGGTGAGGGATCTGGAATTTGGTGCGTTCGGAGCAGTCAGACTATGGATTTGGTTATAGGTTTTGCTCCCACAGACACTTAGGAAAATTGCCGTCTGTTTCTCCTCCGCCATTATTTCGTTAGCTACAAAGTAGAAACCTAATCGCTCTATGTACTGACTCTAGTCCTCGATGGACAAGTCATACCGGTCAATTCTGCTGAAGAGTGGCATGACTGGTGAGGATACTTTTCTTTCTTCCTTCCCTTAAAAATTGAAATACTCACAGTCACGAGGCGAGGTGCAGCATCGGAGCTATTTATCCTCCTCGCCAATTGTAATAAACTTGGAATACAGGGCTGGTTTCTTGTAAGAAGCAGTAAACTTTATTTACAGAGTTCCTGATGAAGCTACATGCTTGTTCCAAGACCAAGGCTAGAAAACTCTGCCCCTAAGATTACTTGTGCTTAGGGCTGATTCATCTGATTGCTATAACAGTATGAATGGTGTAACTTACAATTATTACACCAACTCACAACAGAAGTGCATCATCACCACAGACTGATAACCAGACTTATTAACTTAATATAGTCAGACAATAAGATCTAATTCATTCCACAATATTTAATGTTTTAATGCACTAAATATAAAGAACACACTAAATACTACCAACAGCTCTAGCTGGTATCTAACAAGCTCCTTAAAGTAAGTTCTGAGTTTTGACCAAATTAATGAGTGTCAGCATTTATCATCATTACTCCTCAGAAGCAGTCAGATAAAAGTTACGCCTTGTTTAATGAGTTGTAACTGGGCTTTTAATGATGTGCAGTTCATAATAACTGCTTAATAACCTCACTAACCCTGAAAAACTAATTTTATATTTGTGGAATGTCAAATATCTTCATTATGATTTTTTTAAAAAGCCACGTGTTTGTAGAATACTTATTTTTAAAGTTTGTTAATGAAATTTCGGATTCTAGATTTAATGTCATATGTGCGCCATCATTCCTTATTTCACTCTCTGCAAAATTATAATTAAAAGTGAAAAATTCAGTGCATTTTACTTCCTGCTTTGCTGTCTGTGAGAATACTCCAATGTGATTGGCTGCTTACCCTGTTTAATGACATCACTGCTGCTGGAGGCCTAAAGATCCCCTTGACTTGGTTGCAAGATTCAAATTAACATCAGGAAAAGAGAAATTCATACCACAGTGATCAATAGATCTTTGTCAACAGCTTTCTTTGAGGACAGTAGTGAACGCCATCACTTCATCACTTCATTGCTGATCGTGAAACCTGAGTTTAGATTTTTAAAAATTTCATAGGTGGTGCTTCTTCATCTTTCACTGCCTGAGGAAGAAACCCCATTGATCTCAGATGGAGCAGCAGTAAGCACTGGGGAATGGGACTAGGTGCTGAAACAAATGGCTACCCTTGGATAGAGCAGCTGCAGTCAGGAAGTGAAATATCTTAGGGAATATTTAACATCAATCATTTTTGCAAGAAGTATGCCTCAGATAAAACCAGTAAAAAGAATATAAAGCAGGGCTTTGTCAGTTTTCTGATATAAACATGATGTTCAGGTTTTTATGCAGGAAATTAAATTATTCACAAACACATTGCAATGAAACTCAAGTGATGAGGAATGAAAATCTCTTAGGGCACGATTTTGCCCTTGGTGGGGGTGCTCAGTGGGGGCAGGTGGTCCCAAACACCGCCCACAATCGGCTCCGCACCGCGATTTCACGCTGGTGGGACTATTAAGACCCGCCCAGCATGGAACGCGAGCAGCAGCGCTGAACGTTCTCTGTGTGTGTGGGGGGGAGGAGGGTGAGCAGGACTAACGCAATCTTCATGTATGCGTGCGAAAGAGCGCTTCAATCCTGCTGAGGCATGGAGCTGCCTCAGGGAGATGAAGCGCTGTTTAAAAAAAAAAGGAAATAAAATTGTCATAAAACATGTCCCTTCATATGACTCTCTCGCATGAGCAGGGACATGTTTTTACGACAAAATAAAGTTTTTAGTTTATTTTCATTTGCTTTAGGAAACCTCATCCCACCCGTGGATGAGATTTCCTAAAAAATGTAAAGGCCGCTTAGCCTTTTCGCCTGCCCGACAACCGTAAGGTTAAATTTGAATTTAATTAGCTTCTTAATGGCCTTAATAGTCCTTCTAATTGTCAATGGGTGCGCTGCCGACTCTGGTGTGTGCCCGCCGAACGAAATATCGCGAGAGTGCACGATGACATCGGGACTTAAAAAACTGCCCTTCAAAATTTAAATCGAGAATATTGATTGAGGTGGGGGCAACTAATGGAGGTGGTTTAAATGTTTACCAGTTTCAACACTTCAGCAACGCTGAAGTTTTTGCTGCTGGACCTGAGTCTCAATCAGCTGTAATATCGTACAAAACATGGATATAATATTTCCAGAGGCACCATGTTCAGCAAATCTCCCTTCATATATTTGTTCTCCGATTTGGTGCTGCGCTTGTAATACAGTCAGCGGAAGCTTTTTATTGGGGAAGAATTCACTAACACTTGTTGAGGGAATCGGGATCATGTTGATCAGTTACCCCCCACCCAATGGAAGAGCTGAAGTCAGCTTGCAAACTTTGTTCTGTCTACCAATCTCCAGGATTAGTGTGTGCAGCCCGGTACTAATGACACAGCTGACTGGCTGCATGTCCAGCAGGGGGGCCAGTTTGTGCAAGGTTAGCATCAATTAAAGCTCGTCTGCAGGGCTTAAACCAGCTCTTTTCTCTCAAAGAGCAGGTGTGTTCTGGCTGCAGCAGGTACCAGAAGTGGCTGCAAAATGGTTTCTGAGCAGGAAGAAAGTAGAGCGATGGAACAATAGGTCAAAGAGAGGGACACCCAGATTTTCCAGTGCAGCACTAAAGTGAGTACAAGAGGAGGAAAGAGAAAGGGAGGCTATGCTTTAGCAGGGACCCAGAGGCCATCCAGACATATATGGGGAAGGCAGTGGGAACAGATCGTTGCAGAGATCAAGGTCAAGAGTCTTGGCCCAGGACCAAGAAGTTTACTGGAACAAGCAGATGAGCCCATGGCTTAATGTCTCATCTGGAGGATAGCACCTCTGACAGTGCAGCACTCCCTCATTACTGCGCCTTGACAGTGCAACAATTCATTAGTTCTGACCCTCTGACGGTACAGTACCCCCACAGTATTCACCCTCTGACAATGCAGCACTCCCTCAGTACTGGCCCTCTAACAGTACAGCACTCCCTCAATGCTGACCCTCCGATATTGCAGCACTCCATCAGTACTGACCTTCTGACAGTGCAGCACTCCATCAGTAATGACCCTCTGACAGTGCAACAGTCCCTCAGTACTGAACCTCTGACATTGCAACACTCCTTCAGTACTGACCTTCAAACAGTGCAGCACTCCCTCAGTACTGACCCTCCGACAGTGCAGCACTCCTTTAGTACTGACCCTCTGACAGTGCAGCACTCCCTCAGTAATGACCCTCTGACAGTGCAGCACTCCTTCAGTACTGACCCTCTGACAGTGCAGCACTCCCTCAGTATTGATCCTCCGACAGTGCCACACTCCCTGTTCTCCCTGAGACACCATGCTTTCTTGTTTTCTTTTTAACTAACCTTCCATTCTTAATTTCAGTAACAGCAAAGAAACTTTATCTCCTTCTGAGAAATGTTACCCACTTTGGAAAATATTTGGAATTGGTACGTTGGCGATGACATATTATCTCCCTGGATCACTGAAGCCAAAAGCATGAATTTTACAGCATAATTTGCAAAAATAACACCTATTGAGTTGGCCCTTCAGTGAACGTTAATTCAGCAGAATTGTCTGTCTGGAACTGCCCGGTGTGTCGACAGTACCTTATTTAATGCTAAAATAAAAGCAAAATACCTTGGTATTTAATACCTTGTGGAGGTTGCATATGTTATGGGATTGTTTGTTGAAAGTAACCCTCAGAGTAGCTTCATGCTCTTAAACAGCAAACCGGAAGGCTGAGTGATCTTCTGAGCTCCAAGTCACTGATGATTTACGTTTTACTAAATGACTTGGTGCCTTTGTGCATCTGTGGGACTGGAACTGCAGAATAACAGGCAACAGGGAATAGCTGAGACATTGCTCTGATAGTTCCATCAATCAGAACAATAAAACTTGAGTGTTCTGTTAATTTAACACGACATTTGCAGACCATTGCTATTTTGTCAGGTGGGAAAGTACAGCCATGTTTAAACTCTAATTTTAAACAGGTTGCCCTGTAATTAAGGAAATACTTCATTTTTCTTAAAAACGTGCTTAGGTGGGCCACATTTCACTGGAAATAGATGGATGCCAATCAGCAAGTCCAATATGATTTGCGAAGAAATGTATACTGCACTGGTCTGGAGCACTTGGATATGACAAAATAGAAACCATGGGGAAAGAGAGGGCAGGCAAGGCAACAAAGATGGAAAAACTCAAGGAATTGACAAAGAGCGTGATTTATTTACAAGAGATGCTTTTTCCTTAATTAGAATTTTGGAATCATGGCTGTACTTCGTTTCAGTTTAATCTTCTGATATCGGGTAGACACGGTTTTGCTTTGTTAGAGATGCTATATAAATGCACATTCCTGTTGTTGCATACTGGCAGAAAACTGTTGAAGAGGCATTTGTTATATCACCTACTCCCTCAAGTTAAAACAATGTAAATGTTGGAAAGTCAAAAGTTGGTCGTATTTGTTGAATTAAAAAAGTGCTATCAATGTTTGCAAGAAGAATAATAATATTAAAATGTTTTTGGTTTATTGTGGTTCTTTATCAAAGGTTTTTATTATTTTGATGGATCTGTGTATGCATGAAAATGTCAAAATTTACAGTACAATATAAAAATGTAGTAAATAGAGATTATCTGTAATCTCTTCAGAAACTGCTCTCACTAACACTGCAGTCACACCTCCTGGCTTTCAGACAGAGGCTTTATAAACTGAAAATATTTCCAGGGTACGTGTGTCACCAAAATACCAAGGCATCAAGTTGTTCTTTATTTAGCTTTGATGTTTTAACTGACAATTCAAAACATTTATCAGCATGTTATTGAGCGCAGAATTTTAATTCAGAACTACTGATGTTTTTGTTTAAATACATTCCTGTTCCCATCGCTAAGATGTCCTGAAGGGAGCTGTTGCAAACATAATATGCCTAAAAATAATCTCAAAGACCCAAAGAGAATGAAATGGATCCTGTGGCATCCTGAAAACAGTTTGATTGTTTTGCCTGGTTGTTTTCAATTAAAGAAGAGAGTTTGAAAAAAAAATGAAAATGACACATCTAAGATTTTTAAATTTTCATCAACGTGATAGTAATGTTAAACAAAGGGCTTCAGGAGTCTGTCTTTCTACTCCTGTATGTCCGCCGTGTGCTATCAGAAAACATTAACAGCAACCTGAAGGGCAATAAACATTCCCTTGATTATAAAGTTAATTCCATCAGTGTATCTGTTTACAGTAACACCCAGTTAGTTATTGTTTTAGTTTTGGATAATTGATGGCTCAGTGAAGGTAGTGACCATCATTTCATTCAACTCAGGTCGATAAGAATAATTGTAAGAAAACACTTGGCACCAAGTTTCAGACAGACTCCGCAGAATCAATAGCTTGTCTACAAACATTTCATAAAACAGAAAGAAATCATTAGGAATGGGCTATGTGCAGCAATGATAATTAACTCCTGTAGTGTTGGATACTGTAATTAAAGAGTTTGGATTTGAGAACTGGCAAAGTCTCTTGCCCTTGAGAAGGTGGTGGTGGTGATTCAGGTCCACATCAACATGGTTGATCATTAACCTCCCGGCAAGTCAATAATTTGTATCAAACTGCTAGAAAGAGCTAGAAGGCTTGGGCAACCAATACCAGTTTCAGCAGTGATTCCATCAACCTCAGAATGAATTTTTAAAATAATTTTGCCCGGCAATGTTTTCTGAGCTTGGGGTAAATTTCTGCTCTTGAATTAATTTCATGCTGAATTGACATTTTATTATCATGCTCATGAAGATCCTTTTTGTGATGATTGTTTTTCTGAGATTAGCATTAAAGCTTATTGTTAGGGAAAAGTAGGAGGAGCTTGGCTCTGTACATTTTCTCCAGCATCTTTAGAAGCAGGTAACTCGAATGATGCTGAGAACCTTAAATTATTTTTTTAAAAAAGTTATTGATGACTGACCCTCTCCATATTGTTATGGATGGGAGGGGAGTTAATTTAAACAATACTACTTCCTTGTCTCACCACCCGTTCGTATACAAAAGGTGTTTTGATTTTGATTTCTCCCTTTATAAGCGGTGGCATATTTCCCAATCCCTCAGTTTTGTTGTGATCCAATTTCTATTAATAACCCCACAGCAAACTCGAGATAAGATGAATTCAAAGGGCTAGTTTATTTGCACACACTCAAACATGGGAGGAGGGTCACAACATTGCCTCCTTTGTATTAACACTCCAGGGCCTCCAAGTTGGTGACCTTGTCCTGCCAAGAGATGCCTAGGGTTCATCTAAGACAGTAAGAATGGAAACTGTTCAGCCTTTTCCCTGCCTAGTATATGTTGTCCAGGTCTCACCGCTTTTACAGTGCACTGAGAACGCAGGTTTGGTAGACTCACAGTTTGGTGTTCTAGGTCAGGTTGCTGTTGTTCCACACTCTCTTTCTCAGCTTGGGCATAACGGCTGCAGCTTTTGTGATGTGTGTGTTGATTTCAGCAAGGCAGATTGCTAATGATTGTGGAGCCCGGATATGTGAAGCTTGCAACAACCTCCAGTGTCACACTGTCAATGCTGATAGATGGCGGTATGGCAACATCCTGGACCATGACATTTGTCTTCCTGATGTTGATGGTCAAACCAAGCTCTTTACAGCTGTGAGAGAGTCTGTCCATTTGTCCTGTGGGTGTTCCTCAGTTTTGAAGGTTAGTGTGGCATCATCAGCAAAGAGCAACACTCTGATGAGGACTTAGCGCACCTTTGTCTCGAATCTTAGGTGAGCAAGACTGAACAGCTTTCCATCAGTTCTGGTACGTAAGTAAACGCTCTCTGTAAATGACCTGAAGGCAAATGACAGCGGGAAAGAGAAGATGATTTCGAAGAGTGTCAGTGCCAAAACTCAGCCCTGTTTGACCCCACTGCAGATCTCAAATGGTTCCGATGCTGCCCCTTTGTTGCTGATCTTACCCATCATGTTGTTATGAAAAGAGGAGATCACATTGAGCAGCCTCGGTGGGCAGCCAATTTTCTCCAACTGCTTAAACAAACCGCCACAGCTCACATGATCAAATGCCTTGGTGGAACCGATGAATGCAATACATAGTGGTCTTTACTGTTCATGGCATTTCTGCGGCAGCTGTCAGACTGAGAAGATAATGTCAACTGTAGATCTTCCATTAATTTACTGATGGATCTCACTGGCCATTTGTGTAAAACTATCAGAATTATACTGATTATTTCACATTTACACAAAAAGAATATTTCTAAACTTTGTTTCTGAAAGGCAGGTTGCAAGTTTCAATGTTCATGGGTGTTAACTATCAATGTGTGGAATGTCAATGTTAACAATGTTTTGTCTGTAATTGGAAACATCACCGACCCTATTAATCTGTGATAAAGAAATATTTTTTAGCCATTGGGTTAAATTCCAGAATAGACCAGAATCTTTCTTGGAAAGTTTTAATCTTGCTTTCCCACTTCAATCAGATTGAATTCACTCACATCTGCTGCTCTGCTCTGTCTTACTAACTCACATCAGGTAGTTTGGTTAGTTTCAAATATCACAGCCAAGTTTAACTCTGTAAACCCACTACTAGTACAGCAAAATGTAGCTCTATATTGAGCGTCATTGACTGTTACCTCACTGCTCCCAGTGCTGTCACAGAATATTTCTGACTGCTCCACCCCATTCTCGGTGATCCAGTCACTTTCTCTCCAAAAAAGAAAAGTGAACACAAGTGTTCAATTTTCTTTCCAGATTTAATATCAGTAATCCTGATAACGAATCTTTTCATTCTGGTTCACTTTGTTCTACCAATAGGAATAATATTGAGTTTTATTCCTACAGATTGGTCAATGTACCTATGGATACTTCCTAGTATCTCAACACCATGTCCGTTACTGGACTTCTGAATTATCCATCTTCTTGAGAACTTGGACCTCAGCTAGAATCACCAGCATGGTTCTCAGCATGTCTATTTTACTGATAACCTTGCTTGTATTATGCATAGCTAGAACGTGAACATATCGAGAATCACCTGTCATGGTCTTGGAATTCTCCCAATGTCTATAAAAGAATTTAGCATCTCCATTCTGACTCTCCATGCGGCCAATTTATCCTGTCCCCACTAGTGCCCTTCTGGATAAGAAAATGCTCATTGTTTGCTAGGTGACCCCCCTCTCCCCCTCCCCCCGACCTTTACCCTGTTCTTCCTCTTTCTCCATTGTAACTGGTTCTTGTCTCTTCCCATATTGTACTGACTCTGCAATGCATTGCTTCCCAGAATATTCCTCGTTTTCTTCTTTGACCTTCGAATATAATTCCTTGCATGCTCAGCCTAAATCCTCTTTGTACTCTGGGGAAATGTTGGCTTCCAGGAGCTCTTTGTAGATAAGCTATTTGAGTTAGGTGGATAATAGCGAGTGGATGTCAGCTACTAAAGAATAGAGTTGATTTAAGCAAAATACTGCAGGCGCTGGAAATCTGAAATAAAAACAGAAAATGCTGGAAAAACTCAGCAGGTCTGGCAGCGTCTGTGGGGAGAGTAATGGTTAATGGGCCATAACTTCCAACGAGCATCGGAAAGTGATGGACTGCAGGAATTAAAAGGAATAAATACACCCTTACCTGTTCTTGAAAGTTACACCGATCCTTCCATTTGCCGGAGCTGCTTGGGACCTGCATCGAACGACTCCTCACTGACCCCAGCAAAGAGTAGCTCTGGCGGATTCAAGGAGGCCATGCCCCCTTTTTTTACAACACTTGCTGCCATAAAGCAGGTAAGTTTAAAGGGTCAGAGAAATTGAGAAGCTGGGGGAAGGTATTTGTCTAAGGTAAGGAGAGAGGATTTGGTGGGGGTGGGGGGTCCAGGGTGTCTGGGGAAAGTCTGTGGGGGGTGGGTGTGGGGAGGTAGCGCAGGGTTGGATGAAGGTCTGGTGGGGGGTGCAGAAGTCAGAAATCTGTGGGGAGTTGGGGAGGGTTCCAGAGGATTGGGGTGTTGGGGGGGAGGGTCCAAGGGGAGGGTTGAGGGGTCAGAAGGTCAATGGTGGAGGGGTTCCACGGTCTGGTGGGGGGGGGGTTTCGAAGGTCTAGGGTATGGTGGGGGGGTTCCGGGGTCCAGGGTGGGGGGCGGGGGGTGGTCCGGGATCCAAGGCTTGAGGTGGAAGGTCTGGACTAGCAGGCGTCCAGAGGTCTGGAGGAGGTGTCCAGAGATCCGGAATGGGATCCAAGAGCCGGGAGGGGGAGTCTGAGGTCTGGGGCGAGGTGGTCTGATGTCCAGGTAGGATGGGGTCCAAGGTCCAAGGGGATTGGGGTCTGAGGTCCATGGTTGGGGTCTGAGGTCTGGCGGGGGTGATGGGTGTGAAGGGGGGTTGGAGATCCTGCATGGAGACCAAAGGTCCATGGAGGGTAGGGGTGTCCAGGGTCTGGGAGGGGGTTCAGAGGTCCAGGAGGAGGATCCGGGGGGGGGTTGGGGTTGGGGAAGGCTGTAATTTCCCAGGGTGGTAGGGGGTTTGAGGTCCTGGGGGTCAGGAGATTGGAGGTCGGTGGGTGGGGGAATCATTGGGGTGGGTGTTGGGCAGGTCAGGACTGTTAAGGGAGTTCCGTGGGGTCGATCTGGGTCTTTACAATAGACACGCAGAAGTTAGAAGAGGTTTTAATTCTTCTAACTTTTCCTGAGTAACTATTGTTGTATCCCTGGTGGAACCATCTTATTTCCTAATGGTTCCCCAGAGTACAAAGAGGATTTAGGTTGAGGGTGCAAGGAATTATATTCAAAGGTCAGGTCAAAGAAGAAAACGAGGAATATTCTGGGAAGCAATTCATTGCAGAGTCAGTACAATATGGGAAGAGACAAGAACCAATTGTCCAGAGCAAATGTGCAATTGCCATGCAAACCTTACCTGGGAATCCCCAAGAGGCATTCCGTAGAGCATCCTTGGGATACCCCCCCCCCCCCCGCCCAAGTCCGATGCTGGGGAGCTCGGATGTTACAGTCCAGTGTATCAAGTCTGAATGGCTTCTTCAGAGCTTCCCCACTCCAAACCCACCAGCACAGGGACAGGGAAATTCAGTCCATGAAATTGATTCATGGTATTAAAATGTGAAGCAACAAGCTTGGTAACAAATGCAATTCAAGCAAAATTTGACACATGCTTCCAATAGTAAAGTAAATAACTGGTGTATGTGTATGAGTGAGAACATATTACTCAGTGCCTTTATGTTTGAAATGGTTATTTTTCTTCCAAGGTTCTTCAGCAATAGTGTAGCAGTAACGATATGTAAGAGGAGGCTTCTTAATTGCCTGTTAGTTTACCCAAATAATTAGTGATTTATTGATTTGTATACCACATGTGTGCTCTCTGGGGCTGAGAGATAAAGGCTGAAGGAGCACCAGGAACCTGTAACATTGGCTTCAGGCATTTATTTTTCAACCCTTAAAATTCACACCCATTGGGCAGGATCTTTATGTCGGCGAGGGAGGGCCGGGGCCTGGGGGCGGGGCTTGGGGGGCTTGGGGCGGGGCCAGGAGCAGGGCTTGGAGGGGGCCCAGGGGGCAGGGCCTGGGGGCGTTGGTGGGGACTGGGGGTGGGGCCTAGGGGCAGGGCCTAGGGGTGGGGCCTGAGGGTGGGGCCCAGGGTGGGGCCTAGGGGCAGGGCCTGGGGGTGGGGCCCATGCCTGGGGTTGGGGCCTGGGTTGGCTGGGCCCGCTCACTGACGTGTAAAGTGTCGCGGGATAATGTCAGGCGGAACTCCCTGTGTCACCCTGCATCATTTCCATTTTCAGGTCAGTGGGGGTGCAGCCGAGTCAGCTGTGTATCCACCAACCTGTCGGTGGCCTATTGAGGCCGTTCAAAAACAATTAAACCAATTAGTGGACCTGCCTGTCCATCTTTAAGGTTGTCAGGCAGGTCGGGAGAGCTGGTGGCTACCTGAAAAATCATAAAACCTCATCCACGGGCGGGACAAGGCTTCATGAGGGTTTTTCAAAATTTAATAAATGTTTGATTTAAAGTTTTGGACATGTCCCAACTCATGTGACAGCCCAGTGGGGACATGAGGGGATATGGCAGGGAATTATTTTTTTTCTATTTTTAATATTTTTGACAGTAGAGGCAATCTCCCTGAGGCAGCACTTAGCCTCAGGGAGATCAATGTCCTCTTTTGTACACATGTGTGAAAGAGCTCACTCCCAGCTGAGAGAATTCCACCCCCCACCTGCACACGGAGCGGTCAGCGCTTCCTGGCGGATGTCACGCCGGGCGGGCCTTAATTGGCCTGGCCACGTAAAATGGTGGCACGTCCCTGATCGGGGCGCTGATTGGGTCTGTGCCTGCCCACGCCCACTCCTGCCCTTCCCCCCAATGGGGGGAGAATTTTTCCCATGAATTCAGGAAACTGTCTGACAGTTTGGATTCAGTTTCGTTCTTTAGGATATCTTAAGCGAATGAAATTTTATTTTCATTTGGTATGTACTGCCATTCATAGAATTCCTCAAGAATTTCAGACTGACCTGAGCTCTTCACAATTGCCTCTTCATTTATTTCCACCCTTGGGCTGGGACTGAATAATATGCTGAGTTTCTTTTCACAATGGAAGTTCCTCAATATTCAACAGGCCATCATTCTTAGCTGGATAGGTCAGTGATCATTTCATCAAGAAATAATTTAATTCTGTTTCTCTTTATTATAAATATTTTAGGCCCATTAACTGATTTCATAAAGTACATTAATAACGAAGTAACCAGGTTAAAAGGGAGCATTATTCTGCATAAAAGTATTGATTCTTCAAATTGGAAGTATTTTATGTTGATACTGAATGGAGTTGGGAACATGTTTTAATTTTAGCATTCAGCTTTCCCCACCACTATTAAGATTAAATCACGAGATCCCAAATGTTGCTGATTCCAAATTATTCAGTCGATGTGCCAACTGTGGCCTTACTGGTGGAGAAATATAATTGCCCCTCTGTAAACACAGACTAAGCCTCCTGCAGCTGTTCATCAAGTTTTTTCGATTTCCCCAGGGGGCCACTGTTGCCTCACTATTAATTTTCCTGAGCATTTTAATTATGTTGCAGACAAATGCAGAAGAATAATTCCTGAAGGTTCATCAGGAGGTAGGATACAATTTCTGATTGTCTGGTTTTACAGCACATCCCCAATTTTACCAATGGTGGCCGGGATTTTCTCGTCCCGACAAGCATTTCAATGCCAGGCAGGTGGGCAGACAGGGGTGACAATGCGGCAGGAGCCGAAAAATCGCTTTCCGGTCAGTGTGAAATGACAGCGGGAACACATTCTCCCGCCCGTCATGACGAGTCTCCATTCCTGCCACAGGCCGGCCTGAAGCCAGTTAGTGGGATCCAGATGAAGCTCCAACCAGAATTGTCTCTCCCCACCGTCCAATTGTCCACATTGCCAGCGAGATATCACACCGGCCCGAAACATGCCCAGGCCAATGTGGCGTGGATATGTCGGGACTGACCTGGGAGAAAGCCTGGAGCAGCTTGTGGAGAATGGGAGATGGAGGCTCCAGTGACTGTGGACCCTGGGACACCACATGCAGCAATGGGTGGGTGGAGCACCCGCCACATGGATCACCATACTGCAGGAGATCCCAGGATGTGGATCATCACACTGCAGGAGATCCCAGGATGCAGATCCTCACACTGCAGGAGATCCCAGGATGTGGATCATCACACTGCAGGAGATCCCAGGATGTGGATCACCACACTGCAGGAGATCCCAGGATGTGGATCCTCACACTGCAGGAGATCCCAGGATGCGGATCACCACACTGCAGGAGATCCCAGGATGCGGATCCTCACACTGCAGGAGATCCCAGGATGTGGATCATCACACTGCAAGAGATCCCAGGAGGGTGAGAGAGAGTGAGAGAGAGAGTGACAGAGAGTGACAGAGAGTGAGAGAGTGAGAGGGAGTGATAACTATGTGGGGGACAGGATTAGTAAGTTTGCGGATGACACAAAGATTGGTCAGGTGGTTAACAGTGAAGTTAAGTGTCTTGGACTACAGGAAGATATAGACGGGATGGTCAAATGGGCAGATAAGTGGCAGATGGAATTTAACCCTGAAAAGTGTGACGTGATATACTTTGGAAGGAGTGATTTGACAAGGAAGTATTGAATGAACGGCATGACACTAGGAAGTTCTGAGGAATAAAGGGACTTTGGCGTGTGTGTCCATAGATCTCTGAAGGCAGAGGGGCATGTTAGTGGGGTGGTGAAAAAGGCATACGGGACACTTGCCTTTATCAATCGAGGCATAGTTTACAAAAGTAGGGAGGTCATGTTGGAGTTGTATAGAACCTTGGTGAGGCCACACTGGAGTACTGTGTGCACTGGAAGGGGTGCAGAGGAGATTCACCAGGATGTTGTCTGGGATGAAACATTTAAGTCATGAAGTGAGGTTGGATAGACTTGGGTTGTTTTCGTTACAGCAGAGAAGACTGAGGGGCGACCTGATCGAGGTGTACAAGATTATGAGGGGCATGGACAGGGGGGATAGGGAGCAGCTGTTCCCCTTAGTTGAAGGGTCAGTCACAAGGATTCATAAGTTCAAGGTGAGGGGCAGGAGGTTTAGGGCGGATGTGAGGAAAAACCTTTTTAACCCAGGGGGTGGTGATGGTCTGGAATGTGCTGCCTGGGAGGGTGGTGGAGACGGGTTACCTCACATCCTTTAAAAAGTACCTGGATGAGCACCTGGCATGTCATAACATTCAAGGCTATGGGCCAAGTGCTGGTAAATGGGGTTAGGTAGGTATGTCAGACGTTTCTCACAAGTTGGTGCAGACTTGATGGGCCAAAGGGCTTCTTCTGCACTGTGTGATTCTGTGATTTTGAGTGAGAGAGAGTGAGAGGGAGTGAGTGAGTGAGAGAGAGTGAGAGGGAGTGAGTGAGTGAGAGAGAGTGAGAGAAAGAGGGAGTGAGAGAGGGAGTGAGAGAAAGAGAGAATGAGGAGGAGTGAGAGAGAGAATGAGGAGGAGTGAGAGAGAGTGAGAGGGGGAGTGAGAGAGGGAGTGAGAGAGGGGGAGGCAGTGAATGAGAGTGGGAGAGAGAGTGAGCGTAGTGAGTTGAGGGTTCACTTACCCTGGCGGAGCGGATGAGGTTATTCATCTGTCTCTGGCCCTGTAGAGCAGTCTGCCGGTGGAGACTACGGGCACTGACCACCCTGGTGATTTCCTCCCATGCAGGGCTGGTCACATAGCTTGGCCTCCTCCTTCTATCCTCCGGGTACAGGACGCCCCTCCTGGCCTCCACTGTATCCAGGGAAACGTCGCTGAATCTGGGGGGCTGGAGCTCCCTGGGCGGGTGGGGGGGTTGCCTCCTCCTTCTACAGCGGGTTCGGGACAAAGAAGCTGATGTCTAGGCAACTTTTAAAGATGGCGCCTGGATATGGTGGTGGGGCATGTGTCATCCAGCCTGCCCTGCCATGCAAAATGTCGGGAAATTCCTGACTGCATAATGAATGAGCCCAGGATGGCAGATTCGGCATGAATTCCCACCGGCCTCTGCAGCAGGAAACACTCCCGGTTCCCATCTCTGCCATGGGACTTTGACCCAGAATGGAAAATCCCGGCCAGTGTAACAAAGCATTTGCCCAATTTACCTGATGTGGAAGAGAGACCGATACACTGGGGACAGTGGATTGGAGGCTGCTGAAATGCTGAAGAGAGACCGATACACTGGGGACAGTGGATTGGAGGCTGCTGAGATGCTGGAGTTCAAAAGAAAATTTTGAACTTGCAATCTGAAGGAAGTCTTATAATTCTCGGAGTCTTGGAGGGAGATAAGTAGAATTAATTTTTTCACTTCCTTTATGAAGAGCAAGTATTTGAATAGGAAACAAAACCCTAGCCCAGAATTTGCTAAAAGGATTTTGGTATAATGTGTCAAACTGATATTGGACCCATGGCCATTGGTGTGTTTTAGGTGACTAAACTCCTCTACCTAAATAAACTGAGATATGCTTAGTTTCACTTCTTTACCATGCTGAGTGAGTGCAGAATTCAAATTACCATGCAAACTTGCAATTCAGCTGAAGAAAATCCTCGGTTACCAGATATCACATCAGAAAATCAATCTCTCCAAAGCAGAGATGATATTGACTAGAAAAGGGGGTGAGAAGCCTTGTTCAAAGCAGATTGAAGTATCCTTCAACACTGATAACCTCATCAAATATCATTTGCAGGGACTGGCAGATTTTGGCATCATCATTCTGCAATTTGCAATGAATTTTTAAAAATGTTGTTAAGTATAAACAATATGTTAAACCCGAGAGCTTTTACGAAAAAGCATTTTTCCTGAATATCTAGTGGTCTGTTTTCTCATATAAAAATATTGTAGCAAATTAAAACTTCTCTGTGCTAAAATCTCTTTTAATAATCTTCTTATAAAGGAGCTTTGTTATGTATTGAAAAGGGAGAGAAATTCATTGAACTTAGGTTCATTGAACAACCATGGATTGTCAAATCCAAAAAACATTTCTTTTCAGGTCAAGTTGTATTCAGCAGAAAGGATGTCTACTGCTGCAAAAACCTTTGTAATGGTTTTCCCTTGTTGTGCTCTCAGTTATGAAGAAGAGTTTATAATTTTGGCGTCCCTTTGACTCGTTATTGTATGCACTTCTTTTCATAAGGATGGGATAATTGTCTTGTGAGACATTTCATCTGTGTCAGCTTTTCCACTCTACCCATGAACCTGAAGGGACTGTGCTGTGTGTTGAAACATACAGACTAACCTGAAGAGTGTAATACGCCAGAATACTATGATATCGTTTGGTTTAGATATAAAATACCAAAACGTCCAGGGGACTAGGAAAATGCATGCCAAAAGGTAAACTAAGCAGAGTACTTTAACTTTCAGTAAAGAGATAGTTTTCTCGAGCTCCTTCGAGGAAATATATACAGAATACAACTTACTGTCACTTTCAGTTAAAATGTCAAAACTCAGATTGCCAGGTGGTGAAGGATAGAACACTGAAGCCAAGTCTTTATTCAATAACTAGCTTTTATTTACAGCGATACATGTACATACCATGCACCTCCTATGGTCCCACCCTCTTTCAGCCTGCTCCTTTTTATGAGCACAGCTAAGTACCCAGTTAATACCCATCACTTCAATACAATTCACTCCCTACTGTTATACAATTAACAGAGGGCAGAGCTATGGGTCAGTCAGAGAGGATTGACAGTCCACGATGTGTGCAGCCAGAACAAAACCATTTCTGATGGGCTGAAAGAGTTGCCACTCCTTGCCTATAGGCCTGACTATTAAAAAGAATGTTTAAAAAGAGAAACAAAAACAAAAATGCTGGAAAAACTCAGCAGGTCTGACAGCATCTGTGGAGAGAAAGACAGAGTTAACGTTTCGAGTACGTATGCCTCTTCTTCAGAGCAGCTGTGAAGAAGTGTCATGCGGACTCGAAACGTTAACTCTGTTTTTCTGTTTTTGTTCCATAATTTGACAAGTTCACCCAGAGAGGCCAAAGGGCTGGTTAGTGTCATAAATAGGAACATTCACATTGATGCAATTTAGAATATTCTTCTATGGATGGAGCCAGAGATGGGACATTTACTGTATTTGTAGAACTTGCCTAAGAGTGCCTGCAACTCACAGTGAGCAGCCAATTGGAAAGCCCTGTTTTAGCACAGCCTCAAATTGAATGATCACAAAATCCAGCAAAGCATTTTTAAAATAAAATTTAAAATTCATTCCGTATTTTATTATTTTTATATTTTGGAAAATTAAGTTGGTATATTATTATTTTGAGATAATTATCATAGTCCAGTGCCACATGGCACAGCATTTTCTGTTTGTGTGCATCTATAAGTGGTTGCAGCTGCTACTTAAATAAGCACATGCTCAGATTATAATATTTCATAAATTAAAGAATGAGAAGTACTGATAGATACCCTGGAGGCTCACTGGCTTGTTTTAGAAAGAATATTCAGCATAATATTTTACTTAATGCTAATATCGAGCCACATTCTGGCTTACTGTTGTCCTGTTCCTTTGTTCTCCTTAAATTTGTTCCCATCCACTTAGCTGCAAGTTGGCAGATTAAACTATTCCTGACCTAAAATTTGGCCTAGTTCTGTGTCCAGTCCACCTCTTCCCACCTGAAACCTTCTGCAGGTGAATATTGACCCTGCTGTTTGTCAGTCTTTATCCATCCATGAAGTTTCTTTTTTTATTCTTTCATAGGATGTGGGCATCTCTGGCTGGGCCAGCATTTATTGCCCATCCCTAGTTGCCCTTGAGAAGGTGGTGGTGAGCTGCCTTCTTGAACCACTGCAGTCCATGTGGTGTAGGTACACCCACAGTGCTGGTAGGGAGGGAGTTCCTGGATTTTGACCCAGCGACAGTAAAGGAACGGTGATATGTTTCCAAGTCAGAATGGTGGTGTTCCCATCTAGCTGTTACCTTTGTCCTTAGAGGTGGTAGAGGCCGTGGGTTTGGAAGGTGGATCATTAATTGTTCATCCATGGTTGATATTGAGGGCAATTCAATGATCAGACTCAATGATCAGATGGAGTTCATCAGGTGCAGCCCAGGCGTGACTGCTGGGTACAAGGCAGTCACCTGCACATCAGCATGACACAGTGACCTACGTGTTAGCAACGCAGGTGGACATGCTCTGTATGCTCCAGTGAGGAATGCTTGTCTGCTGTGCCCACTACTTTGGAAGCCTTTGTATTCCAGATGGCAGAGAGTGTGGTTTATAAAGGAGCCAAGAATTATGAGAGCATTACTTGTTGCATGTGTCGCCCACTCCCCAACCTGGACAATGGGGGTGGATGGATAATGCGAAGGGTCATTCAAAGATCTGGCCTAGCACAGTTGTGTCCTTACCCTGCACAATGTGCATTATCTGCATTCTGTTAGCACATTCAATCGCATCAGCAGGTATCGAGTGTGAAGTCATGATTCCTACTGGCACTCTCAGCATTGTGGACATGTGTTGAGTGGGCACAAGGTGGTGGCTTTGGCACCTGATTGACAGCCATTGGTCGTGATGTGAAGAGTCTAGGTTGTAAAGGATTTCTCAAGCTGCGAGTTTGCAGTATGTTGAGGCCAAAGATTATGATGGTGATGGTTTCATCCTTATCTATGTAACTGAGTCAGACTCTTTGATGCTGTTATTCTCCCTTGTTGGGATGGGCATTTCCCTGAGGAACTTTGGCTTCCATGTGAAAGGTTCTGTATGTGGAAGAAACTCTCCAGGGACTGGCTGATGGCAAGTGTTAGATTGCAGGTCTCTCAGTGAATCTATTTTCGATGGGGACGTGTCTGTGAGGAATACCCCCTGTACAGAATCAACTCTGGCTACATTGACAAATCTCTCAGATGCTCTGCCACTGTCACCCTCCTCATCCTCTTCCATATCAGATTGATGGGAATGGACAGGGGCTTCCTCCTTCTCTTCCTCGTCATCTTCCTCATCATCCTCCTCTTCAGATGTTGGAGGTCTGGCCATAGCATATTCTAGTTGTGGGCCGTTTGGTTGTGCTGTGTTGTGCAGCATGCAGCAAACCACTACTAGTTGGGATGTGCTTGCAGGGGAATACTGCAGAGCTCCATCTGAAGCATGTTTGAGAATGCCAATAGCCAGTTCTCTTGTACTCCGTGTGGCCACATGGCTGTTGTTCTAGTTCCATTCAGATTCAGTTTGCAGCCCCTAAAGGAGGTCATTAGTTAATCCTTAAAGTATCCTCTTGTCCCCCAAAAGCCAGCCATGGATTGGTGTAGATGAGAAAGCTCAGGGTGTGGGGAACTCCACAAAAGCACTTATGGCAACTACTGGGAACCTTGTACAGACTTGCTGTGGTCACAAACTACCTGCAGATTGAGGGAGTGGAAGGACGTTGATGATTTGGAGCCTTTATGGAACATGGGTGCAAATCAAACATGCCCTGAACCTGAGGAAAGCCTGAAAATTGTGCAAAAACCGGGGCAGCTACTGGTAGGATATGAAGATCGACAGGCTATGTTTGGAGATGTTGTGTACCATGCCACAAATGTCAGTGACCACTTCTTGGCTTAGACTCAGTGCCTTTAGCATTGGTTTTCAGTCATATGGAGACATGAAGTCTGAGGTCGGTACATCCTTCCCTTATCTTAATACCTGGATGTCATCCTCCTTCTTCCTGGTGCACATGGCACTGCCTCTACCTTGTGTCCTAGTGCCCTCCCTCTGGCATCGGGTTGGTCACATTCAAGTGTGTCTATGGCACCCAATGAGTGAAGGTGCGCATGTTGTCTCTTTGGCACAATGTGTAATGCTCCCTTCTGTGGCACATTCTCCTTGTTACCACCTAGGTGCCCAAGTCAGTGGGGGCAACACAAATTTGCCACCTTCTGTTGCAGTTGCTGCAGCTTTTCAGCATTATCTATAGGGCTCCTTGGATCTATCCAAAAGGATACCCTACTCGCCAGGTAACTCCACAAAGTTTAGAACTTCTCTTAACTAGGTCTAATATGCACAAGCCGTATTTCCCACTCCTTGTGCAATCAGGCCTGACTGAAGGCAGCTACAGTTTTATATGGGCAGCTCTCTCTGTGAAACACACATGTCCTGTTTGTGACTCACCCCATTTACACCCCCCACCCGCCCCCCCCCCACCCCACCCCGATAATGGTGGTGATAATGATATTCAGGGGCAGGGCTTCTGGATTCGTGTCTTTTCCACCTCTTTCACTCCACCTGCATGAAAATTTAGGCCTTACACTTGGGAAGCCTTTAATTGTTTAACTTACCAGAAATCTGAAATGTAATTAGGTGAAATGTTCTATAAGAGAAGGTCATAACTGACCAGTTTTAAAATGCCTGCCTGTGTCAGAACACAAATCCCTCTGGTAATATATTCTGATTTTTAGGAAGATTTCAATAACCAGTTTTCACCTTTAAAGTTTGTTTAAACACTTCAATTTAAACTGACTGGCTGATTTTTATGGCTCAGCTCTGTTTCATTTAACAAAGAAAGACCAGGAACTTGTTTTTTTTATTAACTCAGAGCTTTTCTTTCCAGAAAGATGGGTCTCTATCAAAATCTTTGGCTAACGTTTTCCTAATAAGTGTCACAACTTCAGATATACCAGACATAGCTGAAAGTTTGCTAAACTAATTGAATTAATGGTTAGCTTTGCTGAGAATGTAATGACTGAAATTTAGCTCTCACTGTAACAATGAATGATTTTACTATTCCATTGCTTGTCCATTTTCCTGGTCTTACTGACAGTGATAGCAGTGAATTGTTACAAAAATCCATTGTACATCACACTCATCACTTTCTTATTTCAAACTATAATCTTACTGTTCCAATTTCAGTCATATGTCAGTGTTCTTAAAGCTGCCAAATGCAACTGTTGGCTTCTGGCATTGTGCTACACTTACTGATTTTGTCTTGCTGAAAAACTCCAAGTTTTTTTATATCTTCATTTCTTTCGAGCTGCTTCATGGTTAATCTCTTGCATAATGTTTTAAAATAATTAGCGCAAAGGGAACTGGCTGAAGACATCAATGCTGTTCTAAAGGTGCAATCCTTATATTCTTTACCTGCTTCTAGAGAAACATCACAAGGCACATTGTATGGATTCATCACTTAGACATTATCAAAATCAAATTGGCACATAAATCTTTCACTTCTGCTTCCCTGTCAAGCAGATTAAAGGCTGCCGAGAATTTTTGTTTTGTGAAAAGACCAAAAAGAATTTTAAAACAGTTTTATTCTCTTTTTTCTTACACTTTTCTTCCATGCCATCCCAGCAGAAATTGATCCTTTGCTGGCTGTAGTTTCCCTCCTGTTGTCCTGATATTTGTTCCAGTGTCAGCATACTGGTTATTGATCAGGAGGTTAAAGAGCTCACCTCAACCTTATCCTCACCTTACATACATCTATATGGGCTTTTGGCAAATAACGATCACAAGTAGGAATTCTGGACAGTCTCTCTCTCTCTCTCTCTCAGAGGCACTGAGACCAGTATGATGCTGATCCTATAAGAAACTCTATCTCCACAGTCTGTGGATTGGACCTTGCTGTTCTATATTGTTCAGATTCACATTGAATCAAGTCACTCAGCTATCAAATGTATCAGTGTTATAATGAAAGTTGTGTTTAAAATGACAGTCCCTCTATTTATAATGTAGAACTACAAAATGCAAATAAAAACCCATTTTACCCCCACCCACCTAGTTGAAATATAAACTCTACATACAATGATGGTATAATAACAAACCTGCATTATTTAGTTGCTGTAATGTAGAAAATGTCTGCAGGCATTTCTCAAATGGAAATAGATAGATCACAGAGCTATGGAGGGAAAGGTTAGGAGGGGGTCACTGAAGGATTAGTAAAAACTAATTTTTTATATAAGATTTTTAAAGATACAGAGAGAAGTTGGAGGGAGAAAGGAATTTCCTGCCTAAACCTGAGACAGCTGAAAGCTGTCCCATCGATTGTGAGCTAAGGTTGTGGGACAGACTGCTAAAGAATCTGTATTGTACCTTTATCATGAACAAAGGACAGAAGTCATTTTCACACAGGGAGGAATTTAAAATCAAAGAAATGATTATGTATGAAATTATGTACAGGAGATATAGCTTACATTGTAAACTCATTATAAATAGCAGCAGCACCTGACAGCCATGCAGTGGTGCTGTGATAAGTATTTTCAATTTCCTAGGTATGTGATGCACTATTGTTGGAAAAAGCAATCATTGTGTATTGTGGTTTGATTGGATAAGTGGCCTACTGAGTTCCCGCAACTTGCTAAAACAGCTTTCTCTTCACTGTCTTTTCCTTTCTCAATAACTGAAATTGTTATGATCAAAATAAGAGTTTAGACAAAATTTAAAATTTAAAATATTTCATAATCAAGCAATTGAATATATCCACTAAACTGCCTTACCTGTCCTTTAATGCTTCCATTAAAGTTATTGCCTGAGCCTGTTGCAGTATCCTGGGTTTAGCTTTTATATTGTCTGTCCTCAATTTACCTCAGAGAGACATTTGGCTTAGACAGTCTGAGCATGTGCAGTGCACTTAATATCCAAAATGGTTCAGGACCAGTCAACTGCACTGAGATAACATCTGTCATTTTTTTTTTTAACATTTTCTGTCCAAATCAATATGTTAAAGGACAGTTTTTAGATTACATACCTGTGGGACTAAAATTGTGTTCTGTAAACTTCAGAAAGTGTACCAACTGAAAAAGGAGTTTCTTCATGTTAATATTATTCAAGTCCCAAAACAAACAGCTAATTTTAAAAATTACTAGCTATGTTTAGTTGGCAGTTAGAAAAGGTTGATGCTAATTGTGTATGCCTATGAGAGAGGAAGAGAAAGTGGTCAGGAAAACGTGAGAGAGAAGTGGATTGGGGCCACAGAGAGATGATGAGAGAAAACAAGATATAATAGGCGAGATTTTAACTCACCCAAAACAGAGTTAAAATCGGGCCCAGTATCTTTCTTCATTTAATATTTCTTCAGTTGAATTTTGAAGCCAACTAATTATCCTGCTTTGTGTTTTATTGGCAGTTAGAAATGGTCGATACTAATTGCACGTACCTGCAAGAGAGGTTCATATTTAACACCCATGAAATGGAGGAAGCGAGAAAGACACAAATAATATATAGACCAAAAAATTGCATTTTGAAAGCAAACAAAGAAACAGGAATGGAGAATCCAAGATGGAGGAGAGGAGCAGGAGTGTGAAGGGGCATAAGGATAGCTGTGGCGGTCACTGGACCTGGGTTCGAATCCTACTACAACAGGTGGTGAAATTTGAATTCAATAAAGATCTGGAATTAAAAGTCTGACGATGACCATGAAACCATTGCCAATTGTTGTAAAAACCCATCTGGTTCACTAATGTCCTTGAGGGGAGGAAATCTGCTGCCCTCACCTGGTCTGGCCTACATGTGACTCCAGACCCACAGCAATGTGGTTGACTCTTAAATGCCCTCTGAACAAGGGCAATGAGGGATGGGCAATAAATATTAGCCTAGCCAGCAATGCCCACATCCCATGAATGAATAAAAAATCTAACTTTCAACATTCACCCATGAACGGTGGGTGGGAGCAGGGGGAGCAGCTGGGAGATCAGGGTGAGATAATGATAGCAGAGAAGAGATACAGAGAATAATCAGGCGGTGTAAAGTGGGTGAGGTAAGACTAGTGATTGAAAAGGGAATGGATAGTGGGAAGATGACAGGACAATAGGAGTGAGGAAGATGAAGGGGCTGCACTGTGACCGGGTGTGTGGATGGGGGTAAAGGATGCAGTGCGACCGGGGTTATAGTAGCAGTTACAATAGGAGTGGTAAGTAGGGTATTTTTATAAAGGCCCCCAAAACAATTGCAGCTCATTTGGTGAATGTTTACTGTAACATTTTAAACATATTTTCCGGCCTTCCTTAGACACGTGGGTGCTGCCAGAGTACTGGAGAATTTCAAATGTTACGTACTTGTTCATAAAAGGATGTAAGATAAGCCTAGGAACCACAAGCCAGTCAGTTTAACCTCAGTGGTGGGGAAACTTCTAGAAATAATAATCAGGAGAAAATTAATAGGCACTCGGGACAAATGTGGCTTAATTATGGAAAACCAGTGTGGATTTGTTAAGGACAAATTGTGTTTGACTAACTTACTGGAGATTTTTGACAAGGTAACAGCGAGGGTTGATGAGGGTAATGCAGTTGACGTGGTGTACATAGACTTGCAATTTGATAAAGTGCCGGATGACAGACATGTGAGCAAAGTTAGAGCCATGGAATAAAAGGGACAGTAGCAACATGGATACAAAATTGGCTGAGTGACAGGAAACAGAGAGTAGTGGTTAATGGATGACTTTTGGGTTGGAGTAAGGTTTGCAGTGGAGTTCCCCAGGGGTCAGTGTTGGGACCTTGCTTTGCCTGATATATATCAATGACCTCCGCTTTGGTGTACAGGGAACAATTTCAAAATTTGTGGATGATACAAAACTTGGAAGCATTGTGAACTGTGAAGAGGATCATGTAGAACTTCAAAAGGATTTAGATCAGTTGGTGAAATGGGTGGACAAGTGACAGGTTGCATTTAATGCAGAGAAGTGTGAAATGATTCATTTTAGTAGGAAGAACATGGAGAGACAATAAAAAAAGGGTACAACTATAAAGGATGTGCAGGAGCCAAGGGAGCTGGGTGTATATGTGCATAAATCATTGAAGGCAGGAGTACAGATTGAGAGCGTAGTTAATAAAGCATAGAGTATCCTGGGCTATATTATTAGGGGCATAGAGTTTAAAAGCAAGGAAGTTATGTTAAACGTATAGAACACTGGTTCAGTCTCAAATGGAGTATTGTGTCCAATTCTACATACACACATACGAACATAATGAATTAGGAGCAAGAATAGACCATTCGGCCCCTTGAGCCTGCTCCACCATTCAATAGGGTCATGGCTGATCTGAATGTGGCCTGAACTCCAAATTCTGCCTACCGCCGGTCTGGGCACCACACTTTAGAAAGAATGTGATGACGTTGGAGAGAGTGAGAAAAGATTTATGAGAATGGTTCCAGGATGAGGAAATTCAGTTATGTAAACAGATTGGAGAAGCTGGGACTGTTTTCCTTGGAGAAGAGAAGGTTGAGAGGAGATTTGATGGAGGTATTCAAAATCATGAGGGGTCTGGATATAGTAGATAGGGAGAAAATGTTCCCACTGGTGGAAAGATCGAGAACCAGAGGACACAGATTTAAGGTAGTTGGCAAAAGAAGCAATGGCGACATGAGGAAAAACTTTTTTTTACGCAGTGAGTGGTTAAGATCTGGAGTGCACTGTCTGAGAGTGTGGTGGAGGGAGGGACAATCAAGGCATTCAAAAGGGAATTGGATTGTTAGCTGAAATAGAAGAATATGCACGGCTACGGGGAGAAGGTGCAGGAGTGGTAGTAGGGCAATTGTTCCTACAAAGAGCCAGCACAGACATGACAGGCCAAGTGGCCTCCTTCTGTGCTGTAACCTGTGATTCTGTGCTGTGATTCTATTCCCTGTTACATCATCATTACATCCAGAGGGAAGAAAAAGACAGAATGAGGTAAGCAAAGGGTTAAGAAAAGAGAGGCAGACAAGAAGAGACAAAAGGAGAAACAATACAGAGACACCAGAGAAGGTAAGAAAGAGTTCACATTCTACCAACTCCCTCATGCAGTACTACCAGAGATCGACTATTAACATACAAAGCAAGATAGTGACATCAACTGCTGAAAGAAGCCTGACAACACTAATATTGTGACATAAGAGATGAAGGTAAGCCTTCAGTTGATATGCTACTGTCATCTTCATTTGTATACGTCATACCTACCTCCACTCACAGCCACCACATAATTAAAAACCATCAAAGGATTTAAAATGGACAGGCCACAATGTAAAGAATAACAATTATCTGTCAGTGAATCACAAGGTAGTAATTTAATCTACCTGGTTTTACCAGCATTAAGCTGTAGGAGCAGCTTTTACAACATTGACAAGATAGTTATGCCCCATTACTTGTAGCTATTATCTTACATTTCTTCCACTTGTGTGTCAGACCCACTTGTACCTATTCCTCAAGTTATGCAGTCAAGCAAACCCACATGGAAGAATTCTAACCAGAGGCAATGGTTCACAGTGACAGATTATCAAATTTGATTTTATTACCTTGAGATCTAGGAATTTACAGGACATCTTTCAGGGCATTAGAAATTACAATCCCATCCTTGAAAGCCACAAATTACTAGAAATATTCATGTTAAGTACTCCTTTATATAGTTATCCTAGCCTTTAATGCAGAATTATTTTAAACTTTAGACCGGTGCTTTATTAGTTGCTTAGATGTCCTGAATGCAAGTGTTCTGGAAAGGCTGAGAGAAAGTTCAATAAGTTTAGTTTTTTTTTTTGATTGAAAGTGGCTGCACAGTGTATGACCGATAAAAGAGAAACAGGGAAAATCAGTGAAGATTTCTGCTCCTGTTCTGTATTAACATAGCTCCCCCCTTCCCCCAGTGCCATATGTGTGTCTGTCTATTGATCACAGATGAGCACAAATCAGGCTCAGTGTAGCCCGATACATTTGGAAAATTGGCCAACTCACTACATTGGTCCTCATATTAAGAACAACCTTGTGTGGGTCCCAAAGGATGACAGCCCCTTGAAAATTATTTAAAAATTAACAAACATCTTTGAATATCTTCAAGAGTGGAGAAGATTTTGATAAAAGGCAAAAATGCGACATTACTTTCTTTATAAGTTAATATTTGGACATGACTTTCAGCAGATTCTCATTCCACTGGCCAGGAACTTTAGGTTGGCGAGAGGTGGGGGGGGGTGGGGGTGGTGGGGGGGGGTGTGCGGGGCCTGCTCGCCAACACGTAAAATGACGCGAGATGATGTCAGGCGGAACTCCCAAGGTTTGAGTTAAAGTGATGGACATGTCCCAGTTCATGTGACAGTGTCCACATGAGGGACATGTCAAGGAAATTCTTTAAACATTTACCTTCAAAGTTTTAATTCTGTGCTGATCTCCCTGAGGCAGCACTTAGCCTCAGGGACATCTGTGTGCTCTTTTGCGCGCATGTGCAGAAGAGCGCACTCCTGGCTGAGGGAATCCTTCCCTTCACCTGCAGGGTGCTTCCTGGTGAACATCACACTGGGCAGGCCTTAGTTGGCCCACCCACATAAAATGGTGGTGCGCCTCCGATCGGGGGCACCAATTGAAGGTGCGCCTGCCTGCGCCCGGTCCTGTACCTGCCCCACAATGGGGGGAGAATTCTTCCCATTAACACAACTGGTGAGCTGTTGGCCCAAAGTGTTCTAGTACAGAATATGCTCTGAGACTTTTCCTTAAGTACTATGATATATTTTAGAAGATGTTAATTCTGCTGATCACAATTTCATGTCAATTTAGAAGACAGTTGTTCTGTGCTTGCCCATCAGAGGTGAGTGAGAAAGGATGTCCAACGTAAAGGGCCCACTGTCATTTTGTAGTACAGAACTTGAATCTTGCTGAAAAGACAGATGTGTTGCCAAAGTTTTTCATCTTGCACTCATCAGGATAAATGTAAGAATGCCAAATTTCAAATGATCACAACAATTTATATTACAGGAAAAAAGGGTGCTGATGGCAAGCTGGCTCCAACTGGTCAACGTGTTGCCATGGAGAAAGCAATGAGGAACTATAGGCTCCCCAAGCTCCCGGGTATAAAAAAGGCACAAGGCTTGAACATATTCCTTTTGTTTGCAGAGAATGGATCCCTTTGTATGAATGTATCCTAGCAAGTGTAAATGAGCCACATTATGAACTTCACTGATCTTCTTAAATTGGTTGTTAGTGTAGCTATTAGCACACTCAGGATTGCCTAGTAAGTACTGCCCAATCGTGGAATCACACCTAAAATTAGACATTTAGTTTTGGGTTTTGCAAGCATGGGCTGATTGAGTACAGCCTGTACTCTGCCTATTATGAACAGCTGGTAAGGAACATGCTGTTTGATTTGATCAGCCAATCACTGGGTTGTTCAGCCTATGTACCCAGCATCACACTGGCACTGAAATTCATACTCAACATTGCTCAATTGTTGGTAGGCAATATGTGTTTTTGGACTGATGGCAGCATCTGTTGATGGAAAATACCCCTTATGCAGCCACTGCATAGTAACAGTGTGAGAAGGACCCAGTGTTTGTTTTTTCTATTATCAGTTACATTTTGAGATTTGGGCCCTTCTCCTGATTGCACCTTTTCTCTTGTATGGCATGGAAGGAGAGGCTTAGATTTCAGATGCTGTAAAGTCCTCCCCCTCACACCTAGCATGATAAACACAGAGAGCTAACCTGTAGCCTGTCATGAAAATATAATAATTATCATAATATTGTGATTTATTGTAAAAGTAGGTTTATAGTGGGGTTCGGATTAGTTTCTCTGTGTGGATGTGTGTTGGGGGGGATTTAATTGAATTGCAGGCAGCTGGTCTGGAGGTTTTGAGTGATCAAAAGGGAAGCAAGGTTTGAACTGCTAAATATGTAAACATGGCTGAAGTTTTAGAACATAAAGTGTGAGGAATAATTGCATTTTCAGATAAATTAGAGTAATTTGAATTTCAAAGATATGGTAGGATGTTATACCTAGATAAAAGAAGCTAAGCCAAACAATGTGTTTATTTTTCCCAAAGGTTACTAATAATATGGGTACTAGGAAAGATTTATATTATGAGAAAAGTAAAGTTGCAAAGACATTGGGACAATAGAATTTACATTAAACAGGGAGAAACATGTATAAAGGAGATGAGGTTGTGTTAAGGGGGAAGAAATTCTAAGATCTAACACAAGTGTGAAAAGCCACCAGCCTATATGCATCAAGTTGCTGTCTACAGGAACTAAAGCTAAGAAAACTCACTTTGAATATCGCTGTCCAGGGTATTGTGTGCCTTGCCTGGGTCTGTTAAAATTATATTTTGTTTTACTGTTGCCTTAACAGAGGTGTAACTGGGAGGTGGATTAATGAGGGCATTTAGGAGTTATTGTAGTGGTAATTTGTAGACCTATGTATGTGCTTAAAATCTTTTCTTTCATTAATAATTGTTTAATTTATTTTTGTAAAAAAACCTCTAAGTCTCATTGGATTTATTACTATTGAATTCAAAGCACATATTTCGAAATAAAATACAAATTCCAAAACAGTTGTGGAAGCTGTTTTAAGTTTCCTCTGGGATTTGGGCAGCTCAGCATTTACCATCCATTGTGCCATAACACATTGTCTGAGTGATTGAGCCATTGATCTGGTGCTATTGGATGTACATAAATTGAGGACTTGTTAAATTTAAACATCTTGCTCCCCTGTTCCCATGCGCCATACACAGCAATTGCCCTACCTGCTACCTCTCCTTCGTACTATGACACTACATTACTGTCCTCCAACAAGACAAACATAGCAACTTTCCTCACACTGCTGCTATTCAGCAGCACCTTCACTTCATCAGATGGTTTCAGTCACGGACCATTTTATCACTTATCCACTGCTTCCCTTCACATTAACTTTCCTGTCACTCCTTTATCTTTCAGGCAACTCATGCAACCTTTGAAACGGTTCTGAGCCATAGACACACCTGCAGCCATTTACCTTTAATTGGCACCATCCCTTTAACTCTTAACAAGCCTTAAAGATCCCATACCCTTGTGATTGGTTAGTGTCTCGCTTAGTCCTGCTCAGGAATTGGCTGAACAGATAAATGAGACCCAATCCCAACAGATATGGTGCAGTTTAATAAGAACATTATGAGCAGAAACTCTAACCCATGAATGTGGTTTCCCTGCTGAGAACAAACACTTTATCTAAAGACCCCAGGACCTTTTATTGACAAGCTTCTGCTAACTTAACAGTCATGGGCAAGAGTTGTCACTTGGATACACTTTTTATGGGCCAACTCCCCAATCTCCATTACAAAAATTGTAGAATTTTAAGCACAGAACTGTGTTTGATGCAATTTGAATTTCCTAATCTTTAATAATTATTCCAAAAACATTGTACTGGAAGCAGGTTCCCTCCCCCAAGACACTGTGGTGAATTAATCACCATTGGGAGTTTCTGCAAATCATGCTTGTTTACGGCCTTGTTTCTGTGAATCATGTTTACTTGCAGCCTTGTTTCTGTGAACAGTGTTTGTTTATGGAGGGTCCAAAGTTTCATATGGATCTTTTTTTCATTCAATCATGGGATGTAGATGTCGGTGGCAAGGCCAGCATTTGTTGCCCATTCCTAATTGCCCTTGAACTGAGCAGTTTGCTAGGCCATCTCAGAGGACAGTTAAGAGTCAGTCCCACTGCTGAGGGTCTGGAATCATGTGTAGGCCAGACCAGACAAGGACAGCAGATTTACTTCCCTGAAGGGCATTAGTGAACCAGATTTTTTTTATGACAATTGACAATTATTAAGTTTAACTTTTTTTAAATTCCTGGTTATTAACTGAATTTAAATTCCACCAGCTACTGTGGTGGGATCTGAACCTGTGTTCCTAGAGAATTAGCCTGGGTCTCTGAATTGTTAGTCCAGCAACATTACCACTACACCATCATCTCCCCGTAAGGAGTATAAGGACTCTAATAGGTTGGCTTTAAAAGCTTTTGACTTTTTAAAAAATTACTGAGAAAGGGGCACTGTGCCTCAATGTAACTGGAAAATGGTTCTGTATAGTTGTAAGTCATTTAAAATTGTGTTCCTCACAAGTGGTGAACTAGACACTGATTCAAAATGTTTCCATGTTATGATGCATCTTCAGCTGTATCATTCAAACTGCACTAAGTTACCACTCTTAAGTATAACAAGGAATTCTTTTGTGAAGCAAATTTTTAAAATGCTGCCCAACTGAGCTGGTTCATGGCAGAATTTATATTTAAAATGCAAAAGACTTGAGTGGATTGCACCCAAAGTGAAAACTCTTAGTCATAACAATTTCTCTTAGTTTGTGTTTCTGCATGCAAATAAACATGAGCATCACTGCTCTGATATCAGATGAGAGTTTAGTGACTTTTTAGTATGCGCCAGTCCTAAACCTCAGCTCCTCAAATCAAGTTCTTTAAATCAACATTTTCACAACCTAACAGCATTTCATATAATGTGCTGGTGGAGTTTTCCCCCATCTGTAGTGAGCATTCTCTTACAACATATATACAGCATTCCAATTGTAATTACTTCACTCAGACCTTTCCTTCTGCTCTGATGACCTGACGCTATACATTAAGTGATTTGTACAGCTGTAGCTTCCTACAGGATGTAGCTGCACAGAATATCAGGACTGGCAAAAGGTTATACAGGATCACTCTTTGCAAGGCTGAGATATCAGTAGCAAATGCTTGGGCAGCAAAATGCCCTTGTGTACTCTGTAGTGCTTAACGGTGCTCAAATACTACTCCCTCTGTTAATAATACATGCTTTGGAAAGCCTTCCCATTCAGAGCTGCAGGTTCTGATGATTCATTGGGATTTTGGAATATTTGTCAGTTATGAAATGTTGGTTTGCATGAATTTACATAAGGTTGTGGTCAGAAAGTTTTAAAGCAGGCAGGGAGGGTGCCCTCTCTGAACAAACTCTCCATTTAGACCCATTCCCCTGCCCTTTCCTCCTTACTCTGTTCAGCTTTACTTTCTCAAGTATTTACCTGTGTCCTTACGATCCTTGATATGATAGTAAATTTCCTTCTTACTCACTCCATGGCTGTGACATCCTCCCTAAAGTAAGACACAAATATTTGAACTGTGACCAAACCAATGATTTGTTCAGGTTTATTTTTTTTACACGATATCCTTATTTACAGAACCTGGAATCTGTTCTTTTTCGTTTAATCAACTTCTTTGGCCAGAATTTAATGTCCTGCAGGCGTGTGCCCAGCCTGAACGGACATGAAGCAGTGCGAGAAGATGTTGGGCGAGCGTCCCGACGTTATCCCGCACTCGTGCAACGTTTTGATCAACGGGTGTGTGGAGCAGTCGCCCACCAACAATTAAATGGGCAATTAAGCATATTAACGATGCAATCAACAGCAATTTCACGGGGCCCGTCCACATTTACAGTTGGCGGACAGGCCATTCTCCCAGGTGGTGTTCATATTTTTCATCACACCTCGATCCAGGGTGGGATGAAATCTCCGTGGGGAAATAAAATAAAAAGAGATACCTGGGGACTTTTTTTATGAGGTTTGCTTTCGGATGCTTGATTGTGCTGCATGGATATATTTTGCAGCATTTTCTGTCTTCTCCTTTCACCTGTGGAGGTCTGCAGCTCCCTGGGGCAGCTGCCTATCTTCAGGGAGCTCTCTCGAAGCGCTCACCCCCCACTCGTGTTTACCTCTTCCTGCCCCCACCCCAGCAGCGCAGAGCTTTTCAGTGCACATTTCATGCTGGTTGGCCGTTAATTGACTAGCCAGGGTGAAATCACGGTTGGGAGCCGATCGTGGCTGATGGCCCATTTCCTGTCTGCTCCTGAGCCGTCCAATCGCGAGTGCCTGATGACTGAAAAAGTTAGGCCAATGTTTTGTGTATCTGAGCATTTACTTCTCTCTACTTTTAAAGTTTGTGTGTATATTTCTCCTTTCTCCCATAATGTATCACTTCCTATTTCTCCACTTTAAATTTCACCTGATCGCTATTTGTCCAATCTGGTTACCTACAGTTGCTTAAAACCTCCTGTGACATTGCTCAATGTGTGTCAGGGATACAGTCGCACAGGAGGCGATGCATCCTTGTTGTTTCAGTCTGTAACTGCAGTGTCTTTCAGCCCTCTTTACATCAGCAATTCCATTATAACATTACTATAATGAATTATTCATATACTAATAATTAACAATTCTCAACAAAACCATGACAGCTGAAAATGAAGTTTATGTATAAGAAATGTGTGTATGTACAAGATTTGTAAATAAACACATGTAAAGCAATTTAAAAAAAGGATCCTCTCACCTGGAAAACTATCCACAAGTTACAAGTCAGAAGTGTTATGGAATACCCTCCATTTGCCTGGATGAGTGCAGCTCCAACAACACTCAAGAAGCTTGACACCATCCAGGACAAAGCATTTGCTTAATCAAAACCCCATCCACCACTTTAAACATTCATTCCCTCCACCACCAGCACACAGTAGCAGCAGTGTGTGTACCATCTACAAGATGCGCTGCAACAACTCGCCAAGACTCTTTCGACAGCACCTTCCAAATCCCTGACCTCTACCATCTAGAAGAACAGGGGCAGCAGGGAGAAGAACACAGAACCTCATCAATAGGAGCAGGTGTTGGCCACTCAGCCCCTCAAGCCAGTTCTGCCATTTAATAAGATCATGGCTGATCCTCGATTGCAAATCCACTTGCCTGCCTGATCACCATATCTCTTAGAGCCCAAATATTTCTTGATCTCAAGCTTGAATATACCCAATAGCTGAGCATTCACAGCTCTCTGGTATAGAGAATTCCAAAGATTCACAGCCTTCTGGATAAATAACTTTCTCCTCGTTTCAGCTGTAAGTGACTGATCCCTTACCCTGAGGCTGTGTACACACCCCCATCATCTGCCTCTAACCATCCATCATGTCAAAATCCTCTCAGAATCTTGTACGTTTCAATGAGATCAACTCACATTCTTCTGGATTCCCATTCTACTTAATCTCTCCTCCTAGGACAACATTCCCATTTCAGGAATGAATCTGCTCAACATTTGTTGCACTCCCTCCAAGGCATGTAAATCCTTCCCCTGGTACAAAGACTAAAACTTCACAGTTTTCCAGATGTAGCCACACCAATGCTGTGCACAATTACAAAAAGACATCCTTACTCTTGTACTCCAACCCCCTTGTAATAAAGGCCAACATTTCGCCTTCCTAATGACTTGCTGCACCTCATTAACTTTCTGTAGTCCTTGTACTAAGACATCTAGATTCCTCCGAACATGAGCATTTAATAGTTTCTTACCATTTGAAATATTTTTAAATTCTTCCCATCAAAAGAAATAACCTCACATTTGCCCACATTATAGTCCATCTTCCACCTCTTGTCTTTTCACTTGATCGTTCCATATCCTTTTGCAGACTCTTTTTGTCTTCCTTACAGCTTACCTTCCCACTTTATATCATCAGGAAGATTGGATATGTTACACTCTGTACCTTTGCCTAAGTCATTGATATAGATTATAAATAGCTGAGCTCCAGCACTGACCCTTGCGAGGTTTACTAGTTACAGCCTGCCAACCTGAAAATGACTTGTTTATTCCTATTATCTGTTTTCTGTCAACCAATCCTCAATCCATGCTAATACTACACCTAATCCCATGAGTCCTAATCCTCTGCAATAACCTTTCATGTGGCGCTATATCAAATTAATTTTGCATATTAGCTAAAGGAAAGAAAACAGTGGTTAACGGGAATACCTCCACCTGCAAGTTCCCCTCCAAGTCACTCACCATCTTGACTTGGAAATATATTGCTGTTCTTTCCCTGTCGCTGTGTCAAAATCCTGGAAATCCCTCCCTAACAGCACCGTGGGTGTACTTACACCACATGGACTGCAGCAGTTCAAGAAGGCAGCTCACCACCACCTTCTCAAGGGCAACTAGGGATGGGAAATAAATGCTGGCCCAGCCAGTGACACCCACATCCTATGAATGCATAAAAAAATGTTTATAACCCTCCAGTTTGAAAAATATACTTATGAATGTTTATCATTATCACACAAGGCAAATGAGTTCTTTTCACAATTTTCTTCCAATAGGGGAGCTTTGATGTGACTCTGCTGGGTATTCACAGTAACTGTATTGAGGGCAGCAAAATGCCACACAGTCTTCCTCATATCTCATCCTTATACCTTGACTTTCCTATTGCATTGGCTTCTATACGGCATTCATACACTTCACTCTCATTCCCTTAGTCTGGATTCATTCCAGCTCAGGTTGATGAAATGAAAGCCTCTTTTCCCTGTTAACTGTTAGGATCATACTCGAAATGAGTTTGGACAGATTCAACCCATTTGCTACTCAGCATGAGCCCGAAACATATCATTATCATCATCATCATCATCATTATCATCATCATCATCACCATCATTTTCATCACAAGAGTTCTGTCCGAAGACAGGTCTTTGGCTCATAGTCTTCACCATGTGTCTCTGTCCCATGCCAGTCTTTTCATTTTCCAATAACTTCCTGCAATTGTTAAGCCATCCAATATTGATATTCTCTTCCTTCCTCTTCCTCTTTATCCATGAAATCTTCCCGCCATAACATCTCTTACCAGTCCCTTTCCTCTTAAGATGTGTCCTCCCTCATCTCTCTGCTTTTTCCTAATTACATTCAGCAAGTTAATTGTTCATTCACTTCCCTTCATCATTTGTTACTATGAAGTGACAACGTAACGTATGTAGTATATCTGTCTCCAATACTACACCGAGCGCTGCTAAATTAGTCATCTCATTCAGAGACTACCACGATGATTGCTGTGGGACAATAAAGTATGATCTTCAGCATAAATACTTCATTGAGGCAATATAGCTTGGGGAATCTGAACATTATATCTGATTTGGAGTTACACCATGCTGATACTGGGTGTTGTCCAAGGAAGGAATTCTGTCCTCAGGTTTGACATTCAACATAATTTTCCTTGATGAAATCAAGCATTTACAAAATTTGACCCGAATCTTCTTTTGCACTCACTGATGTTACAAAATTTATCATTGCAAACCTTTGAGGTTGCCATTTGATCGTTGTATTTCAACTAAATTTTTAAATTTTATAGCCATACAACTAACAATAGTAAATCATGCAAAATAATAGATATGAAGGGGAGTAACACTGACTGATGTAGTCTTACATTTAAGAATGATGCACTGTAGCATCGTGTTTATGTTATTAGGCTAGTAATCTGATGGTCTGGGACTAATGATATGGAGACATGAGTTCAAACCTCACCATGGCAGCTGGGGAACTTCAGTTCAGTTAATTAGATAAATCTAGAATATAAAGCTAGTCTCAGTAATGGTGACCATGGGCAGAATTTTGTCCTTGGCATGAGGGCTCGGTGGGGGTGGGCGGGAAGCTGGCCACTGCCCGCGATTGGGCTTGGAAGGCAATTTTACATTGGCGGCCCAATTAAGGCCCACCCAGCGTGAAACGTGAGCAGCAGCACTGAGTGCTGCCTGTGTGGGGCGGGGTGGGGATGGGGTAGGAGAACAAGCGGGACGAGCGTGACCTTTGCGCATGTGCATGAGTGCATGCTACATAATCTCCCTGAAGCACAGAGCTGCCTCAGGGAGACAAGTGATATGAAAAAATATAGCTCAAAAAATAAGAATGTAATGAAACATGTCCCTTCTTTGACTCTGTCACATGAGCAGGGACATGTTATTAATGAAAAAATAAAGTTTTTACATGATTTTTATTTGCTTTAGGAAACCTCATCCCTTTCCAAAAACATGTGAAGGCCGCTTGGCCTTTTCGCCTGCCCACCAACCGTAAGGTTGGACAGCAGCCAAAAATTTATTTTAATTAACTTTTTAATGACCTTAATAAGCCTTTTAATAGTTGGCGGTTGTGCTGTTGACTCCGGTGCGCACCCCCCAACTGAAATATCATGTGAGTGTGTGATGACATTGGGACGCACGCCTTACATCATCACATGTCATTTTGTGCTTGGTTGTGTCGGGGGCGTGCCAGCTCGCCTGCTCGCCCGTTCGCCTGCTCGTCCATTCGCCCGCTTGCCCGTTCGCCCGTACGCCTGTACGCCCGTACACCCGTTTGCCAGCTCGCCTGCTCGCCCGTTCGCCTTCTCGTCCATTTGCCTGCTCGTCCATTCGCCCGCTCGCCCATTCGCCTGCTCACCTGTTCGCCTGCTCGCCCATTCGCTTGCTCGTCCATTCGCCTGCTCGTCCATTCGCCCGCTCGCCCGTTTGCCAGCTCGCCCATTTGTCTGCTCACCTGTTCGCCTGCTCACCCGTTCACCTGCTCGCCCACTCGCCCGTTTGCCTGCTCGCCCACTCACCCGTTCGCCTGCTCGCCCACTCGCCCGTTCGCCTGCTCATCCATTCGCCTGCTCGTCCATTCGCCCGCTCGCCCGTTTGCCAGCTCGCCTGTTCGCCTGCTCACCTGTTCGCCTGCTCGCCCGTTCACCTGCTCGCCCACTCGCCCGTTCGCCTGCTCGCCCACTCGCCCGTTTGCCTGCTCGCCCATTCGCCCGTTCGCCTGCTCGCCCACTCGCCCGTTCGCCTGCTCATCCATTCGCCTGCTCGTCCATTCGCCCGCTCGCCCGTTTGCCAGCTCGCCCGTTCGCCTGCTTGCCCACTCGCCCGTTTGCCTGCTCGCCCACTCACCTGTTCGCCTGCTCACCCGTTCGCCTGCTTACCCACTCGCCCGCTTGCCCACTCGCCCGTTTGCCTGCTCGCCCACTCGCCTGTTCGCCTGCTCACCTAGTCACCTGCTCGCCCGCTCGCCCGCCGAGCTAAAAGTTTTACCCCGTGAAATTGCTGAATTGCTGTCAAAAGCCATCTGATTCACTCCTCTGTTTCAGGAAGAAAATCTGCTGTTCTTACCCTGTTTGACCTGCATGTGATTCCAGACCCACAGCAATGTGGCTGACTTTTAACTGCCCTCTGCAATCATTTAGCAAGATACTCAGTTGTACCTGAAGTGTATTTAGGGGTGGGCAATAAATGCTGACACCCATATCCTGTGAGTGAATAAGAAAGCACACTGATCATTTCTATCTTATGAGGTCCCTCAATAGCTTCCCAATAGCACAGTTGAGACTGGGAACTAAGAATGTGGGGAATTTATAGTCCATCATTAGAATTCCAACATGGTTTGACATTTCAAAACCACCAACCTCACCAGCTGACTGGGTTATGTTTTTACTTACGTTTAAAGGTAAATTGTCCTTAAGTGAACATGTAAAGTTATCTTTAAAAGTGTAATGAAGCTAAAATTGGAGAGCAAAACAAAGAAGCTTCAGGTCCCAATGACAAGATTGTTGTGCAGTCCGAATGCTTGAATTCTGATCAATGCTTCAATATTAAACCTCTTGATGACAGCCAGGCCTGGAGAGCGAAGCCAAACACAGAACAGAAAGGCAACCTGCTTCCTTTTCAATCAAAACTTCAAGACAGTTCTTCATATAGCTTGGGCTGGTGAACTGAAACTTCAGATTCTGTGGCCTTGATCTGCTCTGTGGTTAAAAGATGTTTTTTTGATGTCAATAATATTTCAGAGAGAATGAGTTGAAACAAGATGATTACATTGATCTGAGAGTTATCTTAAAAATAAAGAATTCCAACTTTTATGATTTGAGAGTCCACTGCATAATATATGCACCCAAAAACAGTTTTAAGCTAAATGCTTCAAGCGGTGTATTAAATTATGTAGTGTGTATTTTTGCTGCTATTTTCGTTTTGGTGGAAAGAGAAAAGTGTTCATTAAGTTTTTTGCCGATGTAGTTATTGGATGAAGATTTACCGTGGTAATACTCATGAAAAATGAAATCTCTATTATTTATCACTTTGTCTTTGCATGTCCCAAAATATTAATAGTGCGCATAATTTTGGTCAGTCACATGTTCTAACACATCCAAATACACTTACCATTTTACCCGACCAAGCCCTGAGAAATTAACACAATTAAACCTTTCTAACCTCACACAGTCCCCCTGAGATTGGTCACTGGTTGCTCAGAGCTTATACTTAGGGATCACCAACGATCCTCAGTGAAACTGTTGGTATTCAGCCAACTAAAACGAGGGTACAGTAGCACAGTGTTACTGAAGCAGTAACCCAGAGGCCTGGCCTCATGACCAAGGGACATGAGCCTGAATATTTTAGATGGTGGGGTTTCCCTTCCCATCCAAAGAGTCCCCGCCAACTGACTGCCCTGCAGCCATTTCGCGCTAGAATGAGCTTCAATTGGCTGCAGGCGGGAGTCCTGCCCCTCACTCGGGAGAAAGTCCAATCTGAATGGCTGGCAGCTCTCTAGCCCCTGTAGCAACAAGAGCTGCCGAGGACAGAAGAGGAAGTTGAAGAAGATGCCTGAGCTGAAGGCCTGAGACTGGATGTCAAGGTAAGTCCCAGGGTGGGGAGGATAAGGAAGGCCTGGGGTGGTGGAAATTGGGCGATTGGGGTGTTGTGGGAGAAGCCGGGATTGTGGAGCAAGGTCCAGGAGCAATGGGGCCTTAAATGGGGTGTGCTTAAAGTCAGAAGGGGTCAGAACGAATCCCGTTCCTTCAATTTCACACTCCACCCGCCTAACAGTGCACTGGGGGCGGGGGGGGGGGGGGGGGGGGGGGGGGTTGTGGTGGTGCGGGTGGTGGGGGTGGTGGAGGGGTGGGGGGGGTTGGTGTGAAATTCAGGCCATGAGCTTAAATCTCACCATGGTAGTTGGGGGATTTAAATTCTTTTGGTTAACTAAATAAGTCTGGAATAAAAAGCTAGTAGCAGTGCTAGTGGCCATGAACCACAGGATTATCATTTTAAAAAATCTGGGCCAGAATTTTACATTGATCAGGCAGGCGCACACCTGTCCCGAATGCACATGAAAATGTGCGAAATGATGTTGGGCGTGCGTCATCGCGCACACGAGCAATATCGAGGTCGGTGGCCGCGTGTGGGAGTCGGAACCATGCCCACCGACAATTAAAGGGCCAATTAAGGCCATTAAAAACCCTATTGTCCACGATTTTACCCTGCCTGTGCAATTTCATGCTTGTCACATGGGCAAAACAGGCAGGTGGAAAGCCTGTTTTTAACAAAACCCCATCTAAGGACAAGATGAAATGTCTGGGGTGAAATATAATAAAAAAGATATCTGGAGACTGATGTTTTTTGAGTTCTGCTGTCAGGTGTTTGAATGTGCTGCATAGACACAGGTTGGTGCATTTTTTACTTGACATTTAATCTGTCCAGATCTGCAGCTCCCCGAGGCAGCTCCGCAGCAGCTGTCTGTCTTCAGGGAGCTCGCTAGATGTGCCCACCTGCACCCTCACTGTTGTTGTACCCAACCCCTTCCCACCCTCCTCGGCAGCGCTGAGGCTTTCTCAGCTCGTGTTTCACTTGGGCTGTTAATTGGCCGACCAGCGTGAAATTGCGTTTGGGGGCCAATCGCGGGCGGAAGCCCATTTTGCATCACCTTCTGGGCCAGCTGACTTGCAGCTCACACTAAGCATAAAATTCAGGCCCTGATTCATTAATGTCCTTTAGGGATGGAAATCTGCCCTTACCTGGTCTGGCCTATATATGATTTCAGGCCCACAGTAATGAGGTTAACTCTTAACTGCTCCTACCTAAGTCAATTAACAAGCCATCCACTTGTACCGAACCTGCTATGGAAATGTCATATAAGAATAAACCCGGACAGAGCACCCAGCATTGACCAGGCATTGGACATAGAACAAAGGCACAACCTGCTCAGCTGACCCTGCCAATCCCTCCTTGCTAACATTTGGAAACTTGTGCCAAATTGGGATAGCTGTCCCACAGACCAGCCTTGCCTGGCATATTGATACTCTCAGAATCCTGCCTTTCAGCTGGAAGGACAGGACATACCTGGGAATGGTGATGGGGGAATGTGGGAAAATTGGCTGTAAGATATGATTCTGTCAGCATAATGCTGTCCTTCTAGCAGGACAGGACATACCCACCAGAAATGGCAGCACAGAGATATACAGTCGGGAGGTAGTACCCCTGAGAGTCCTCAACATTCACCCTGGACCCTATGAAATCTTGTAGTATCAGGAAACCTCCTGCTGATTACCACCTTCTGCCCTCTCTCAGCTGATAAATCCTCCATGTTGAACACCACTTAGAAGAAAAACTAAAGGTAGCAAGTGGCACAGAATGTACTAGGGGTGGGTAACTTCAATGTCCAATAGCAAGTGGCTTGGTAGCAACACTATTGCCAAAATGGCTGAGTCCCGAGGAACCTGCCTGTTAGACTGAGTCTACAGCATATGGTGAGAAAATCAACACAAAAGAAAACTTATGTGACCTTGTCCTCAACAATCTACCTGTATCAGATGGATCTGTCCATGACAGTATTGATCAGAGTGACCACCTTCTGGAGACCTCATCTTCACATTGAGGATACCCACCATCGTGTTGTGTGGCACTGCCACCGTGCTAAATGGGATATAGAGTCAGAGTCAGAAGTCTACAGCACAGAAAAAGGCCCTTCAGTCCATCGAGTCTGCGCCGGTCAAACAAGGACCTAACTATTCTCATCCCATTTTCCAGCACTAGGCCCATAGCCTTGTATACATTTCAAACAGATCTAGCAACTCAAAACTGGGCATCCATGAGGTGCTGTGGGCCATCAGCAGCAGCAGAATTGTACTCGAACACAATCTGTAACCTCATGGCCCAGCATATCCCCCACTCTATCAAGCCAGGGGATCAACCCTGGTTCAATGAAGATTGCAGGAGGGCATGCCAGGAGTAGCACCAGGCATACCTAAACATGAGACTAAAACGGAAAATGCTGGACATACTCAGCAGGTCTGGCAGCATCTAGTCATATGGACTTGAAACGTTAACTCTGTTTCTGTCTTCACAGATGCTGTTGGACCTGCTGAGTTTTTCCAGGATTTTCTGTTTTTGTTTCAGATTTCCAGCATCCGCAGTATTTTGCTTTTAGCTTATACCTAAAAATGAGTTGTCAACCTGCTGATACTACAACACAGGACTACATGCATTCTAAACCATGGAAGTAGCATGCAATAAACAGGGCTAAGCGATCCCACAACAAATGCATCAGATCGAAGCTCTAAAGTCCTACCAAATCCGGTCACGAATGGTGGTGGAAACTTAAACAACTAACAGGAGGAGGACGGTTCACAATATCCCCATTCTCAATGATGGGGGAACTCAGCATATAGTACAAAAGACAAGGCAATCCCCTTCAGCCAGAAGCACCAAGTGCATGATTCATGTCAGCTTCCTTGTAAGGTCCCCAAGGTGACAGATGCCAGTCTTCAGTCAATTCGATTCATTTCAAGTAATATCAAGAAATGGCTGAAGGCACTGGATGCTGCAAAGGCTATGGGCCCTGACAACATACTGGCAATAGTACTGAAGACTTATGCTCCAGAACTTGCCATGACCCTAGCTAAGCCGTTCCAGTATGGCTACAACACTGGCATCTACCTGATAATGTGGAAAATTGCCCAGGAACGCCCTGTCCACAAATAACAGGTTTGAGCTAAAAAAATAGCGAGAAACATTCATCCTAAACAAATGCCAGGCAATGACCACCTCCAGCAAAAATAAGTTTAACCAGATTCCCTTGACATTCAACAGCATTAGCATCATCAAATTCCCCCATTAGCAACACCCATTGACCAGAAACCGAACTGAACTAGCTATATAAATACTGTGGCTACAAGAGGATATGAAAGCCTGGGAATTCTTTAGCCGAGCATGTAACTCACCTCCTGATTCCCCAAATGACAAGGCACAAGTCAGGAGTGTGATGGAATACTCCCCACTTGTCTCAATGAGTGCAGCTCCAAAAACACTCAAGAAGCTCAACACCATCCAAGACAAACCAGCTCGCTTGATTGGTACCCCATCCACCATTTTAAACATTCATTCCCTCCACCACAGATGCACAGTGGCAGCAGTGTGTACCATCTACAAGATGCACTGCAGCAACTCACCAAGTCTCCTTCAACAGCACCTTCCAAACTCACGACTATTACCATCTAAAAGGACAAGGGCAGCAGATAAATAGGAACACCACCACCTGCAAATTCCCCTCCAAGCCACTCACCATCCTGACTTGGAAGTATATCACTGTCGCTGGGTCAAAATCCTGGAACTCCCTCCCTAACAACTCTATGGGTGTACCTACACCACATGGACTGCAGCGGTTCAAGAAGGCAGCTCACCACCACCTTCTCAAGGGAAATTAGGGAAGGACAATAAATGTTGGCCTAGCCAGCGACGCCCACATCCCAAGAATGAATAAAAAAAGGCCACTTACTGGATTAGAATATCAGGAGATTTTGCAGTGTTCTGCCAAAGCACGGTAACTGCAGCATTTGGAACACTGACCAGCAGTGTTACCTGGAACCAAGCCAGAGAAATCTCAACCCCTTCAGGCCCCATGAATGAGCCAGGCTGGTTGGTTAATAATTAATGTTGCTTTGGCTGAAGTATTGAATTACCAAGCCTGCCATTGTGGGGTGGTCCAGTCCTAATTTATTTTTGGCAGGTGCACCATCTTGGAGTCACTTCAATCCCAAACAGTCTCCATTCGATCCTGTCTCAATCCCACCCAGCCAGTTAGGAAGTAAGTTACTCATTGATCATTTGTCAACTGACAAACTCTTACAGAGGATGCAGAGCCGCATAAATCCTGAGAATAGACTTTGGCTCCAAACCTAAATGCAGCATTAATAATGGCATTTTGAAATGGTCATTGTTTTGTTTAGGTCTCACAAAATATTTGTTTGCATATCCAGTTCTCTTGATCGCTTTCTCTGCCTAACTTTTTGTATGAATTTGTATGAAGATGAAACATCAATTCCTGGCACCATGTTATGTCAGATATAGCAGACATTGGGATGAGATTTCCAGAGGGGGTGTAATTGGGTAGTTACACTTGAAACTGCACCCATTTGTATGCCCATTCGCCTGAAATCCATTTCCTGCCAACCTCAATAACATACGCAGAATTTAAACTTCAGTGTTCCTTCATTAAAAATGAAAATTAAAGTTTGAACCCATTGAACTGTCTCGCATGCTGATTGGACACAGCAGGTTTCAAAATATGCAGTCGGTGGTGGGGGGGATGATTTTTAATTTTTAATGTGACTTACTCTGAAGATAGAAAAATGCATTGAAAGAAAATCCAGTGTAAGTCTCTGAGGGTGAGTTTTTAAAAATCACTTAAAGTTACAAATTAAAAATGACCATTTCCTGCTTTGAAAAATTCTAGTTTTAATTTTACACCTGTTTTGAACAAGTGTAATTGCAGGAAATTCGCATACACAGCTCTTTAGCCTGAGGCCAGAGCCATTATACTGAGCTAAGATATGTTTGAGCACATTTACCAGTTGGGTATAAAGGAGCAAGGAAATTTGGGTACAGAATTAATGCACGTGCAACGTGCCTGAACCCAGGTTTGTTTAATCTTTTATGGCAGTTAATTGCTTTAAGCTTTGATTGCCTGTGTCTCTGGATGGAAACAATATATTCCACACCATCATATGTGGAGTAAAGCTACTTCTATCTATTCCCACAATGTGCTTTATCTTAACTTCACATCGTCCACTACTGATGGAGTGCAACATATTCCCCATTTCTCACACAAAGACCACCACCTGGAGGTTCCCCTCCAAGTAACTCATCATCCTGACTTGGAAATATATCGGCCATTCCTTCACTGTCACTGGGTCAAAATCCTGGAACTCCCTCCCTAACAGCACTGTGGGTGTACCTACACCACATGGACTGCAGCGGTTCAAGAAGGCAGCTCACCACCACCTTCTCAAGGGTAACTAAGGATGGGCAATAAATGCTGGCCCAGCCAGCGAAGCCCACATCCCATGAATGAAAAAAAAAAATCCTGTGACTTGACTGAGTAACATCGTCAGGCAGACCAAATGAGAGACAATTGTTTGCTATAGGGTCCAAGCTAGATTGCGATTGTCCAAACTCACATCACATAGGATCTGCATCCAACACATTGAGGTTTTCATTTATCAGTCCAGGCTATCAGGTTGCAGAGGTGAAAGATGTTAATCCATTTAACCAACCAGCCCTCTAAAGAGGTGATTACTTGAATCAAAAGGTCTGAAGATTCCTAGCCTGTACAGCATTCCCAAACTGCCCTTGGATCACTGGATGTGCAGAGTTACAGTTGAACACTCTAACATCTCTAAGCTCTCTATATTCTGATTGTCAAAAATTTTGTACTAAAGTAGACAAGGGTGAAAAATAGCACTGCAGAAGTAATATTGTAGCAGTTTCTAAACAAAAGAACTTTGCTGTCCACATACACCACATTAAAGTTGGTGAGTGTACAGTAAGTCTGATGGCATTCACATGTTTATTATTAGTTGGTCTGCAATAACCTGTTCCTTCATAATGATTTTAGCGCTGAATTTTCCCCTCGTTTGTCCAGGGGGGTTAGGTGGAGGTGGGGGTGGGGGTGGGGGCAAACCCGATTTTTGACCCCGATTGGGGGCGCGTCATCATTTTACGTGGGTGGGCCAATTAAGGCCCACCCAGTATAACACTCGCCCGGAAGCGCTGAGCGCTCCCTGTGCAGGTGGCGGGGTGGGGGTGTTCCCTGAGTTGGGGTCTGTGTTCTTTTGACATGCGCCTGAAAGAGCACAGAAATCTCCCTGAGGCACAGAGATTCCCCAGGGAGATGTGTTTAAGGTTCAAACATTTAAATAAAAAATTGAAAATATTTTAAGACGTCCCCTCATGTGATAGTGTCACAGGAGCTGGGACATATCCAGGAACATTAATTTTAAAATGTATTTAATTTATAAACACTTCATGAAACCTCACCCCACCCGTGGATGAGGTTCCATGAGAAATGTGAAGGCTGCCTGGGCTTTTCACCTGCCTGACAACCTTAGAGTTGGATGGGCAGCTCAGTTAATTGATTTAATTAGTTTTAACCAGGCCTTAATAGGCTTTTGACAGTGCAGTGGGTATGCAGCCGACTTGCTGTGCGCCCGCCGAACTGAAAATCTAAATGATGCGCGGTGACATCGGGACACACGCCTTATACCACCCCGCGTCATTTTACACGTTGGCGAGTCGGCCCTGACCCTGCTCACCGACTGGAAAATTTTCCCCTTAATGTTAATTTGGCCCACACCAGACTCAAAAATACAAGATAAACTAATTTATCTTTTTGAAAGTGTTATGAGGCTTTGCCCCTTTATTTTTGAAAATGTGGTCTTGGATTTTCCAGCCCATGGTGGTGGGAACCTCAGCCGAATGGATTATCCCAGCAGTGGGCGGGGCTGGAAATTCCCACCCATGGTTTTCGAAACTGGAACTTTTGCCATTTGAACAGAGACAGAGGAAACTGCTTAAAAATGCAAGTCCACATTCCAAGGTAAAGGTGAGAAACCAACAAACCATCCTCAGGGGAGTGTGAAGGGAGAGACATTTCCTATAATCCAGGCACCCATTGAAACTCATAACTGCCTCAGGAAGAGACATTAAAAATGCAACATACTGGATATTGAAACAATGGGTGCTATAGACAGACACACACAAAACCTCTTGGAAATGCACACTGGGGGTGAAGTATTTCAAGGCAAAGCTGCCAGCCACTACAGAGAGATTGCAAGTGACATAGATGGTGTTCAGAAGTTCTTCAGCAGAGGAAACAAGCTGAGGGCTGTTCACTCTCTCCCCATCTCGCTTTTGGGATAAGTGTGTCACCTGTTTCGAGAAGCCAACCCTAACAGAAACCGAACAGCGAATCAAGATCTTGTAATAATTGCAACATCCCCTACATCTGACCACATCCAAGAAACTAACTAACCTAAATCGGCTTCAATATCTAAAATCTACACCACAAGGACAATCAAAGGACACAACCCTATATTCTTTTGCCTTTTTTATTGGACTCTAACTTCCCTAATTTCTGACACTGGTGTGTGTGTGTGTGTGGGGGGGGGCAGAATTTTCTGGCTAATGTGTAGGTAGCAGAACCCACATGTCAGCGCTTAAAATATCATGCTCAGAGGGGTTGTCCATGTTTTTTCTGAAGCATTTAATGCAGAAAGTGTTTTAAACTTGCCTGTGTGATTGTTAGCAGATCAGGTCGATTTCCAATAGCTTCCTCTGTACTTTGAAGCTTCAGCTCAGCAGTCTGCAGACAGTAAACTTTATTGGAGGCCTCCATTTAGCCTGGGGGTATGGGTTCTGACATCTCCACTACAGGCAGCTCCCGTGAGGAGGAAGGGAGGGATAGAATAAGGAGGAGGCCAGGAGTGGACAATCAGCCTCCATGGGAGCCACCTTTGGATGTCCAGGCATAGGCACAAAGGGCACAAGGCCAAGAGGTTGTCCAAGGTGGAAGGGGCCGCAGTAGACGCCACTATCCTGCTGCCAGGGTATACAGGCAGCGAAGCAGCTACCTCAATATGACTGAGGTGCAGTGAACAAAGAAGAAGAACAACAAAGAAAAGTACAGTACAGGAACAGGCCCTTTGGCCCTCCAAGCCTGCGCCAATCATATTGCCTGTCAACCTAAAACATTTTGCACTTCCGGGGTCCATATCCCTCTATTCCCATCCTATTCATGTATTTGTCAAGCTGCCTCTTAAACACCACTATCGTACCTGCTTCCACCACCTCCTCTGGCAGCAAATTCCAGACACTCACCACCCTCTGCATAAAAAACTTGCCCCGCACATCTCCTCTATAGTTTTCTCCCCTCACCTTAAATCTATGTCCCCTAGTAATTGACTCTTCCACCCTGGGAAAAAGCTTCTGACTATCTACTCTGTCCATGCCACTCATAATTTTGTAAACTTCTATCAAGTTGCCCCTCAATCTCTGTCACTCTTGTGAGAACAATCCGAGTTTCTCCAACTTCTCCTCATAGCTAATAACCTCCAGACCAGGCAGCATCCTGGTAAACCTCCTCTGCACCCTCTCCAATGTCTCCATATCCTTCTGGTAATGTGGCGACCAGAATTGCACGCAATATTCCAAGTGTGGCCTAACCAAGGTTCTATACAGCTGCAGCATGACTTCCCAGCATTTATATTCAATACCCCTGCCAATGAAGGCAAGCATGCCATATGCCTTCCTGACTACCTTATCCACCTGCGTTGCCACTTTCAGTGACCTGTGGACCTGTACACCCAGATCCCTCTGCCCGTCGATGCACTTAAGGGTTCTGCCATTTACTGTATAATTCCTACCAGTATTGACCTTCCAAAATGCATGACCTTGCATTTGTCCAGATTAAACTCCATCTGCCATTTCTCTGCCCAAATTTCCAACCGATCTATATCTCATTGTATCCTTTGACAATCCTCTTCACTATCTGCAACTCCTCCAACCTTAGTGTCATCTGCAAACTTACTAATTAGCCCAGTTACATTTTCCTCCAAATCATTTACTGATACTATAAACAGCAAAGGTCCCAGCACTGATCCCTGCAAACACCACTAATCACAGCTCTCCATTCAAAAAAGCACCCATCCACTGCTGCCCTCTGTCTTCTATGACCAAGCCAATTCTGTATCCATCTTGCCAGCTCACCTCAGATCTCGTGTGACTTTACCTTCTGTACCAGTCTGCCATGAGGGACCTTGTCAAAGGCCTTACTGAAATCCATGGATAACATCCACTGCCCTTCCATCGTCGATCATATTTGTCACTTCCTCGAAAAACTCGATCAAGTTAGTGAGACACGACCTCCCCTTCACAAAACCATGCTGCCTCTCACCAATACGTCCATTTGCTTCCAAATAGTAGTAAATCCTGTCATGAAGAATCTTCTCCAATAATTTCCCTACCACTGATGTAAGGCTCACCAGCCTGTAATTTCCTGGATTATCCCTGCTACCTTTCTTAAGCAATGGAACAACATTGGCCATTCTTCAGTTCTCTGGGACCTCACCCGTAGCCAGTGAGGATACAAAGATTTCTGTCAAGGCCCCAGCAATCTCCTCCCTTGCCTGTCTCAGTACTCTGGGGTAGATCCCATCTGGCCCTGGGGACTTATCCACCTTAACATTCTTCAAGACACCTAACACCTCTTTTTTGATCTCAACATGATCCAGGCTATCTACACACTCTTCCCTAGACAAATCGACCATTAAGTCCTTCTCTTTGGTGAATACTGATGAGAAGTACTCATTTAGTATCTCTCCCATTTCTTCAGATTCCCACCTCTGTCTCTGAGTGGTCCTATCCTTTCCCTGGCTACCCTCTTGCTTCTTACATATGTATAAAAGGCCTTGGGATTTTCCTTAATCCTGATTGCCAGTGACTTTTCATGACCCCTTTTAGCCCTCCTGACTCCTAGCTTAAGTTTCTTCCTACTTTCTTTATATTCTCCATGGGCTTCATTTGTTCCCAGTCTTCTAGCCCTTAGGAATGCTTCCCTTTTCTTTTTGACTAATCTCACAATATCCTTTGTCATCCAAGGTTCCTGAAACTTGCCATACTTATCCTTCATCCTAGCAGGAACATGCCAGTCCTGAATTCTTATCAACTGACATTTGAAAGCCCGCCACATGTCAGTTGTTGATTTGCCCTCAAACATCCGCCTCCTGTCTAGATTCCTCAGTTCCTGCCTAATATTGTTATAATTAGCCTTCCCCCAATTAAGCACCTTAAGCCAAGGACTCCTGTTATCCTTATGCACCAGTACCTTGAAACATACTGAATTATGGTAACTTTTCCCGAAATGCTCCCCTACTGAAACTTCAAACACCTGGCTGGGTTCATTCCCTAATACCAGGTACAGTATTGCCCCTTCCCTAGTTGGACTATCTGCATATTGTCCGAGGAAGCCCTCCTGGATGCACCTTACAAATTCTGCACCATCCAAACCCCTGGCATTAAGTGATTCCCAGTCAATTCCCAATGCCAAAGGTGGTTCCGACTGTCAAGGGAAATAGTCAACTATATCTGTCAGATGATTGGCCCTGAGATCTCTCCTAACTGTGTGGGTGGACACCCCATGCCAGTGGCTCTGAAAGTCACAGCTGCCCTCCACTTCTATGCCTCTGGCTCCTTCCAGGGCTCGGTGGGTGATCTTTGCGGTGTCTCCCATTCAGATGTCCACACTTGTGTCAAGCAGGTTACAGCCGCTCTGTTCAGACAGGCATTGACCTTCATCCACTTCCGCTGGGACCAGGCAAGTCAGGTATAGTGAGCCAGAGGCTTCGTGGCCATTGCTGGCTTCCCCCATGTCCAGGGTGCTATAGACTGTACACATGTGGCCATCAAGGCGCCAGCTGGGTGAGCCCGGTGCCTTTGTCAACAGGAAGGGCTTCCACTCCATGAACGTGCAGATAGTGTGAGACCACAGGATGCAGATTCTACAAGTCTGTGCAAGGTACCCAAGCAGCTCCCTTGATGCCTATACCCTCAGACACTCCCAGGTGCCGGTGCTCTTTACTGCTCCAGCTCGGCTGGATGGTTGGCTGCTGGGTGACAAGGGCTATCCCCTCAGAAGGTGGTTTCTGATGCCTCTCCGCCATCCAAGAACAGAAGCTGGGCAGCGGTACAATAGGAGCCGCGGCACCACAAGGGCTGTGGTGGAGAGAGCCATCGGTCTTCTCAAGATGCACTTCCTTTGTCCGGACTGCTCAGGGGGCGGAATCCAGTACCTTCCAAATTGCGTCTCTGTGCTAGTGGCAGCATGCTGCACTCTGCACAGTCTTGCGCTGGAAAGGGGGGATGCAGTTGACGATGAAGACCTTGACGCCCTGGATGAGGCTGCACATGATGAATCCAGCAGTGCCTCAGAGGATGAGGAAGCACAGGGCAATAATGAGGGGCAGCACGCCCACTCGCTACTACACCAAGGAGGCAGGGACACCCGGGAGACTTTAATCCAATGAACCTTCAGCTAGCTCCACACACATGGATCAGCAGGACCAGCATTGCCTGGCGCTTCCACACGTGGCATTTAGGTGCTACATCTTCCACCTCATCAGCTGCAACTAAAGGCCGAGTACAGAAACATCAATGTCTACTCAAACACTCATGTGTTTTCTGTGAAACATACAAATGCAGCACAAAGGAAACACCCTCAGCCATGGTCAGAAAAGTGGACTTTATTCCCACCAAAATAAAACACAGACGTCACTCAGACGTACATAATGATATAGTCCCTAATCTAGGGCCAACACAAAATCACCAGTGACAAACCCATGGAGTACCTAACGTGCCTTATGCTTACGTTTCCAGGTGCTACATCTAGGTACCGCTCCATCGCTCAGAGTGGCTTGTGAGACAGCCTGCTGACTCTGGTGTCCTGTTGGCCTCGATGACCTTTGCGGCCATCCTCTGGCCCGTGGAGCCTGTGCTGGCCCCGCCTGGGAGGGAGTGGCCAGTTCCAGAACTGGCACCTCCCCAGTTGTCGCAGCCTCAATGGATGCAATGGTGACTGGCCGAGGAGCAGAGCAGCTGCTGCCTTCATCTGGAGCTCTGTCCTGAGGTTCATGCCTTCGCTGACACTCTGCCTGGACTCCTCCACCACAGAGATCAACTGAAGCACACCCTCATGCAACCCTGCCAGATGCTCCCGCGCACCCGGCCGATTGTCCTGCAGCTGCTGCATTGGTGACTTCGCCAGAGGCACATCATCACTGCCGGACTCAGCATGTGCCTGGTCCCCTGCAGTCCTCCGGCTGCTGGCACCATCGGCACTCTATGTCCGTGCCATCTCCACCAGCAATTGTGAAGTGCCCTCTCCACTGTACCCCGGGACACTAGCTGACGTTATATTCCCCACAGAAGTGTTTAACACTGTGCTGGTGCCTGGCTCACTGAAATGATGTGCTGCAAGTCGCAAGTTTTGGCCCTCAGGTGTGGAAGGGGAGCTGTGGACGTGTTGGGGGAAGCCATGCGGTGGTGATGCTGAAATTAACAACAAGGACAGTGCATCAGTTAGCGTTCAGTCAGTAACACCTTTCATCCCTTCCCCCCCAGCCTCATAAGTTGCTCACCCTTCAAGAACCTAAGGAGACGGACATTAATGGGGTGGTAAATAGTCAAGAGGAGGCCCAAACATTACACGTGCATACAGAGAGGCTGGACAGATGGCCTAAGGAATGCCACATGGAATGTTAAAAACAAAAAACTGCGGATGCTGGATTCCAAAACACAAACAGAATTACCTGGAAAAACTCAGCAGGGCTGGCAGCATCGGCGGAGAAGAAAAGAGTTGACATTTCGAGTCCTCATGACCCTTCGACAGAACTAAGTAGAAATAGGAAAGGGGTGAAATATAAGCTGGTTTAAGGTGTGTGTGTGTGTGTATGTGTGTGTGTGTGTGTGGGGGGGGGGGGCGGGGGGGGGAGAGAAGTGTAGGGGGGGTATGGTTGTAGGGACAAGCAAGCAGTGATAGAAGCAGATCATCAAAAGATGTCACAGACAACGGAACAAAAGAACACATAGGTGTTGAAGTTGGTGATATATATCTAAACGAATGTGCTAATTAAGAATGGATGGTAGGGCAATCAAGGTATAGCTCTAGTGGAGGTGGGGAGAGCATAAAAGATTTAAAAATATTTAAAAATAATAGAAATAGGTGGGAAAAAGAAAAATCTATATAATTTATTGGAAAAAAACAAAAGGAAGGGGGAAGAAACAGAAAGGGGGTGGGGATGGAGGAGGGAGGTCAAGACCTAAAGTTGTGGAATCCAATATTCAGTCCGGAAGGCTGTAAAGTGCCTAGTCGGAAGATGAGGTGTTGTTCCTCCAGTTTGCGTTGGGCTTCACTGGAACAATGCAGCAAGCCAAGGACAAACATGTGGGCAAGAGAGCAGGGTGGAGTGTTGAAATGGCAAGCGACAGGGAGGTTTGGGTCATTCTTGCGGACAGACCGTAGGTGTTCTGCAAAGCGGTCGCCCAGTTTACGTTTGGTCTCTCCAATATAGAGGAGACTGCATTGGGAGCAACGAATGCAGTAGACTAAGTTGGGGGAAATGCAAGTGAAATGTTGCTTCACTTGAAAGGAGTGTTTGGGCCCTTGGGTGAGGAGAGAGGAAGTGAAGGGGCAGGTGTTACATCTTTTGCGTGGGCAGAGGGTGGTGCCAGAGATGGGGGTTGAGGAGTAGGGGGTGATGGAGGAGTGGACCAGGGTGTCCCGGAGGGAACGATCCCTACGGAATGCCGACAGGGGGGGTGAAGGGAAGATGTGTTTGGTAGTGGCATCATGCTGGAGTTGGCGGAAATGGTGGAGGATGATCCTTTGAATGCGGAGGCTGGTGGGGTGATAAATGAGGACAAGAGGGACCCTATCATGTTTCTGGGAGGGAGAGAAGATGTGAGGGCGGATGCGCAGGAGATGGGCCAGACACGGTTGAGGACCCTGTCAACGACCGTGGGTGGAAAACCTCGGTTAAGGAAGAAGGAGGACATGTCAGAGGAACTGTTTTTGAAGGTAGCATCATCGGAACAGATGCGACGGAGGCGAAGGAACTGAGAGAATGGGATGGACTCCTTACAAGGAGCAGGATGTGAGGAGCTGTATTCAAGGTAGCTGTGGGAGTCAGTAGGCTTGTAATGGATATTGGTGGACAGTCTATCATCAGAGATTGAGACAGCGAGGTCAAGGAATGGAAGCGAAGTGTCAGAGATGGACCACGTGAAAGTGATGGAGGGGTGGAAATTGGAAGCAAAATTAATAAATTTTTCCAAGTCCCGATGAGAGCATGAAGCAGCACTGAAGTAATCATCGATGTACCGGAGAAAGAGTTGTGGAAGGGGACCGGAGTAGGACTGGAACAAGGAATGTTCCACATACCCCATAAAGAGACAGGCATAGCTGGGACCCATTCGGGTACCCATAGCCACACCTTTTATTTGGAGGAAGTGAGAGGAGTTGAAGGAGAAATTGTTCAGTGTGAGAACAAGTTCAGCCAGACGGAGGAGAGTAGTGGTGGATGGGGATTGTTCGGGCCTCTGCTCGAGGAAGAAGCTAAGGGCCCTCAGACCATCTTGGTGGGGAATGGAGGTGTAGAGGGATTGGACGTCCATGGTGAAGAGGAAGCTGTTGGGGCCAGGGAACTGGAAATTGTTGATGTGACGTAAGGTGTCAGAGGAATCACGGATGTAGGTGGGAAGGGACTGGACAAGGGGAGAGAGAAGGGAGTCAAGATAACGAGAAATGAGTTCTGTGGGGCAGGAGCAAGCTGACACGATCGGTCTACCGGGACAGTTCTGTTTGTGGAATTTGGGTAGGAGGTAGAAGCGGGCCGTCCGAGGTTGGGCGACTATCAGGTTGGAAGCTGTGGGAGGAAGATCCCCAGAGGAGATGAGGTCAGTGACAGTCCTGGAAACAATGGCTTGATGTTCAGTGGTGGGGTCATGGTCCAGGGAGAGGTAGGAGGAAGTGTCTGCGAGTTGATGCTCAGCCTCCGCGAGGTAGAGGTCAGTGCGCCAGACAACAACAGCACCACCCTTGTCAGCGGGTTTGATGACGATGTCAGGGTTGGACCTGAGAGAATGAAGTGCAGTAAGATCAGAGAGAGAGAGATTAGAATGGGTGAGAGGAGCAGAGAAATTGAGATGACTAATGTCTCATCGACAGTTCTCAATGCAAAGATCAAGAGAAGGTAAGAATCCAGAGGGAGGGGTCCAGGTGGAGGGAGAATATTGGAGGTGGGTGAAAGGATCCGTTGAACGGGGAGAGGACTCCTGCCCAAAGATGTGAGCCCGGAGATGAAGACGGCAGAAGAGGAGTTCAGCATCGTGCCGAGCCCGAAATTCATTAAGGTGAGGGCGTAGGGGTATGAAACTAAGTCCTTTGCTGAGCACTGAAAGTTCAGCATCGGAGAGGGGAAGGTCAGGGGGTATAGTGTATACACGGCTGGGGCTGGGATTGGAAGATGGGGTGGGGACGGAGGGATGGGCAGGGGTGGAGGGTCCTGGATGGGTGTTGGTGTCGATGAGTTGTTGGAGCTTGCGTTCCTTAGCACTTGAGAGAAAGAGAAAAAGTTTCTTGTTGAGGCGTCGGATGAGATGAAGAATAAAATGAAACTGGGGGCACGTGCAGCTTTGAAACAGGGTAGGGCGGTGCTGCTGGAGGGAGAGGTCGAGTGTGTTCGTATGGCGGCGCATGGCACTGAGTGTGGATCTCACGATGCGACGGGATGTTGAATGGAATGTTATGTGGATAAGTGTGCAGTTAAGCACTTGGGCAAGATAAGCAAGGTACGGGAATACATGAGTAATGGTAGGACCATGGGAAGTCACAACAATAACAGGGACCTTGCTGGGCAGACCCATCAAGGTAGCAGAACAGGAACATAAGGCGTTTAACAAGGTCAAAGCCAGACTTGCCTTCATTAGCCGAGGAATAGAATGTAGGAAAGGGAAGTCATGTTGCAAGTGCAGAAAACGCTGTCGAGGCCACATCTACACTTCTGCGTTCAGTGTGACCTGTGCTTCCTGGGAGGGATGGCACTGGCGTGGGGAGAGTGCATAGGTTCCTGACCTGGATGCATGCTGGCCTGGAGAGTTGGAGCGATGAGGAAACACTGCAAACACTTATGACATTTGCCGTGGAGCACAGGAGATTGACAGGTCACATTATTGACCTTCATACCATTATGAGGGCATAGACCGGGTGGACAGAAGGCAACATTTCCCCTTGGCGCAGGGATGACTAACATGGTGGCATTTATTTAAGTTGAGTGCCATGAGGTTGACAGATGAGGTGCTGAGGACCTTTTGGACAGAGTAATGTGGGACGCACTGGCTGAAAGGGTGGCGGAGGTACAAACTCTCCTAAGATGCAATAAGTCTTTGGATGTGCAGTAGTGATGCCATGGTATGTTACGTCATGGGGATAGTGGTCAGAAATGGGATAAGGCGGCTTTGGAATGTGCTAGAGACACGCATCCTCAAGGGGCCGAGGGACCTTTGTGTATGACCTACACGTCTGACTGTATCAGTCTGTGAATGAGCAGTGTTGCTGCATTAATGATTGCAGCAATCATCAGTGCTTTGGATGATGGGGAGACAGAGTGGATGGGACTGTGGCCCTCAAGTACCTGGCCACTGCACCCCAGCCTCGCTGACACCTGCTGACCTGGCCGCCTGCCTCTTCCCCAGCTCCATGGCCTGCTCCTCATACATAGTGAGGTGCTGCAGCACAGCGTGCCCACCACCAGTCCGCAGACGCTCCCTCAAATTGCTCTCAGTTTTTGCCTGCAGAACAGAGAAGAGGATTTATTGGGGCTGATCGCTCATGTACTCTGCATGCGCACGCCACACCCCAACCACAGTGGCCCACCTGAGGACTTCAGAGGCTCCTGTCCACACTACTGGTGATCACTCCCCAGAAGATAGTATGGCTGCTCCTAACCCCCTCCCCCAATGGATACCTTGGACACATTTGGCATCCATCACTGTGAATGGTCTTAGCGCCCATGGCAAGGAGGCGCAACTAGGAGTGGCACCGAGGCCAGCAGATGGGTCTTGGCCACGACACCTTGAGGCTCCCCTTCCACCATCTCATCACCATCAATATGACATGTGTTGGAGTTCTGAGTATGTGTCTAGCTGCCTCCCCTGCAGGTTCCCCCAGGTTACTCAAATGCGACAAACACCAACATATGCTGCAGGGAGAACCCATCTTCTCCTCAACCACCAAGGCTGATGTAAGCATGGTCAATATCTGTTTGCCCACCCAGCGTGTGCCAAATGCCCAATGCAGTAACAACACTAAGATGTGCGAGGTGGGGGCCTCAAACGCTAAAGCTACCTGCTGGGTCAAATGGCCAAGGCTGACATGGTACTCACCCTTCCAGAGTGCAGAAAATCATTGAATCGTTTGCAGCACTGTGTTCCTGTGCACTGCACAGGGTCTTGAGAGCTTACAGCCTCCGCCACCTCCTGTCACACCTGCCTGGTCACGTGGGGGGCCCTCCTCCTCCCATCCTCTGGAAACAAGACATCCCGATGGTTGGACACCTCTTGGAGGAGGACAGCAAGGCAGGCATCTGAGAACTGAGGGACACCGTGGCCCCCCCGCTGGCCTATCCTGCAGCCTGCCCCTCTCCTCCTTCTTTGCCCTGACCTCCTCTGGAGCCCGGTGACTGGCCATGGTGAACAGCCTAAAGGAGGCTGCCTGGCTGTTCTTTATACAGACTGTCAGTTCCCCATTGGAACCGGCTGCCTGAACAAGCCCGCCACCGATTTAATTTTCCCGTTGTACACGGGAGTCGCAAACGCGCTGGGCGGGCCTTAATTGGCCCACGTGTGCAAAATGGCAGCATGGCCCATTTCAGCAACAGAGATCGGCTGTCCACCCGCCTGACAAACATAAAATACTGCCCTGTGTGTGTGTGCGTGTGTGTGTGTGAGTGTGTCTGTGTGTGTGTGTATGTGTGTGTGTGTGCGTGTGTGCGTGCATGCGTGTGAGTGTGTGCGTGTGTGTGTATGTGTGTGCGTGTGTGTGTGCATGTGTGTATGTGAGTGTGTGTGTGTGCGTTTGTATGTGTGTGCGTGTGTTTGAGTGTGAGTGTGTGTGAGTGCGTGTGTGTGTGTGTGCGTGCGTGTGTGTGTGTGAGTGTGTGTCTGTGCGTGTGTGTGTGAGTGTGTGTCTGTGCGTGTGTGTGTGTGTGCTTATCTTCAAGTTGTTGTGACCTGGTATGTGCTGTGTAAAAGTTTGGGAGAAGCAGATTCAGTAATAAGTTTCAAAAGGGAAGTGAATAAATAATGAAAAAGGAGAAATTTGCATGGCTACTGGGAGAAAACAGAGAGTGTGGGGCTAATTTGGATAACTCTTTCAAAGGGCTGCCACAGGCACAATGGGCCAAATGGCTCCCTCCCAAAAGCAGGCTCCTGCACACCTGGTAACAACATAAAGGTAAAGCTCCAAGATTTGTTCACACTGGCAGGATGGAAAATCCATTTCTTCCTGCCTGGTGACATTAATAAATGTGGCGATGATTGGCACTAGCTGCACAGGATCTGTGCACTCAGATACAGCAGTCTAAGCCTTCCACAAGGCACAGAATAAAGGCCACTTAAGGATAAGTAATATTTGTTAAAATACATAGAGCCAGGGTTAACTCTTGATTCAATCATTACTTTGTAACAACCAAAATTATTGTTGGAATGAGTGTATTTCTGTAATCAATTCCATGTTGCCTGTTGGAAAGAGGAGATAAGAGACCAATGATCTTTTTTTCATTCCACACTTTTAATCTTATGAAGGGATTTAACTTTCTAATGTCTTTAAAGTGTCCCTTTGCACAATAATTGAAACTATTGCTGCTGAATTTAATGGCACCTCCAATTTGTCTTTAATAAAGTGTGTGAAGAAAGCACCATCCTTAAAATAATATCACTTATTAAAAATGTCACTATCGCAAAAGTTGAAGTTATTTTAATCTATCAGGATGAATTGAACAAGTTATTGGAATAGCTTCCCTTCCACTCCTGTTTCTGTTCATATTTCTGATCCTCACTCCTCGATTCGTTCATGTTAATGGAACATTGTTACTCAGTATTCAAATATTTTGAACAAGATTCACCATTTAGGTGAACACTCGCCTGTTCAGCGAGTGTTGCTGTTTTGCTATGTGTCTGGGAATGTACAGGACAACGTTTTCAGATAGTTTGTAGCGTGTCGAGAAGAAGATGAAAAGATTTTTATTTAGTTTTCCTATTATTAACATCTGTACATCATTTTAAATGTCATAAACCTGCTTTTGCTGATGAAAGAGCATGTCACATGAAATGAGAGAAACACCAGGAGAGCACCCAGACCGAAATACAAGATAAACTGACATTTCTGGGGATCAGTTCTAATGCTGATATTTATCTGCACCTAAATTAAAAGAAACAGTCAAGGATAAAAGGTTGGGATCCAGGACAATCCTTTATAAAACATTTACATTTGGCAGGTTTTCAATGAGGCCTGAAAAGTTTTAACGGCGATTCCAGTGTATGTCTAACAGAATTTGATATTATCCATCTCCCACGCGGATGACTTTCTGTGATTTGATGGGAACAAAAGGGTTAATGATCTCCTAATTTTGCAATCAGTTTATTACATGTTAATATTGTCCTGTTTAGTTTCTGGTTATCTAAGATGTGGGGGATGACCTCTGTGACATCATGAGTATAGCAGACTGTTAGGTTGTCACCTTTCATTCTTTTCATTAACACCTGGCTCAGCTTGATGTCTCTGTGAATATATATTATTAATTTCAATATGCAAGAGTGAGGGGAAAGTATGAAAAACTGGAAAATACCCTGAAGTATAGTAACACTGTTTATACCCTAGCCAGTATGAAAGGTGATACTTCTATTTTGTCAATAAATACCACTACTATGTGTATAAATAGAGATCATTCATCTGTAATGCTTAGCAAAATAAAATGATACAAAAGTTTATTGTTCATAAAATAACATTTAATTTTGTTGTGATTTATGCTGACCACAGTCATCACTGCAGCTTAACTAGTTATATAAGATTCAATGATCAGTGCCATTTTAATTTACTTGCATTTTACATCCTCTTTAATGAAATCTGCTATCATTTTGTTCTGAAAACACTGACATTCGATTCACTGGCTATGGTTCCATTCTAACAGTCGGAGTTAGGGCTAGTTGAATATCTCCTGTTGTCTTCAGCCAAATCCAGAACCATTGCTCCTCCCTGCCTCAGTGACAGGTGCAGTACTGGCAGAGGAAAATTAAGCTCATCTCAGGGTTCCTATTCCAGGAAATAGAAAGGAGCTCGATCAGCTGCATTTCACAGTCAAATCTTTACTTGGTGGGTCGTACGATTCTGCTTTTTTGCTCCTTCCTATCCCTCTGTAACGAGCAATTTCTTAATGGATTCTTGATCAAACTCCTTTCTTCCTTTTTCATCTTGTTGTTGCTATTTCTCTTCTCTCCAGCTCACAGTAGATCCTGGGTTTGTTCAGGAACATAGAAATGTATACGATTTCTTCTATTGATTAACTTCTATGAAGCAAAAGCTCTGGCTGAGTTTTTTTCTCTCACTCTATTGCCTAGAAATGTAAAGCACAGTTTGATAGTGCCTTGATCACTGCTTGTCTTGAGATCAGGGCATTGAGCACAGATCAGGGACATGACTTAGGATCCTAATGGTCTGTGTGCTTCAATGTTGCTCTATGCAATGCAGTTACTCATTGAGCTATCAGCAAAGTTACAGATTGTCTATGTTATTGTGGCATCACAACACATCCATGATGCATTCTTTGCTCTTCCCATTGCAATCTAACATCTGTGTATCTCTCTCTAGCAGATAATGAGTTCTGCTAGACAGAAGATGTCTCCAAAATTGTTACTAACCAGCAGAATGCATGTTTTAACGGTGCCTCACTGGATGATTACAGTTATGTGTCTGCTCATTGTCCCAAAGTAGAAAGCTTCACTTTCCCGCAACATTCCATCTCATTGCCCTGCCAACAGGCAGCTGGGTGAGGTGAAGACGTTTGAGTGACAGGCAGTCCTGGAACTTGAGCCTGTGACCTCCTGATTTAAGGTAAGTGCTTTCACATCAGTGTTCCAGGTCCATCTATTATGTATTCATTTATACTAGTGGCCTGTATTTCCTTTAGTGATGTGGCCTCTTTTGTTGCCTTGTTTTCTCTGTGTACCTTCTCATTCTCTGTTTGTAACCAGAAGACCCCATATCCACTCAGGATTGTGCAGGTCCCAGCATGTTACTGCTGTAGCTATTCCCCTCCTACAGAGGCACTGCTAAGAATCCTTTTCTGTGTCAGATCAGCATTTCACGAAGCAGGACTCCATGGTGCTATCTCCCAATCTACCAGTGGGAGGGTCAGACTAGAAAAGACAGGTGGCCACAAAAAGTGGGTGTGAGGAACTGCAATCAAATTTTTCTTTTAAATAGCTTGTTCATTAACTTTGATTATTTTGTCTCTGGGCTTATTCTGAAAATGACTGTCTTCTTTGTTCTAATGCAAAGAGTGGGAAGGTAAGCAACCTGTTTGTGAGGCAGTCCAGGGGAGATGTGAAAGTGCAGTGGAACGAAAATCCTATCGATTCTTCATCTGTCCCTGCAAAGAGCCATAAGGCTCCCACTCGACCTTTCCTTCAATAGCACGATTAAGATCTCCAGCAACAGATTTTCCAAGAAGTGCTTTAAGAAATAATGACTAACTATTAGTGTGAGTATTCATTTTCAGACTCTGAGGAGCACAGGTGTCTTGGAGGATTGTGGGGTTGGAGGAGATTACAGAGGTAGGGAGGAGCAAGACAATGGAGGGATTTGAAAACAAGGATGTGAATAATAAAATTGAGGTGTTGCTTGACTGAGTGACAGTATATGTCAGCAAGCTGACCATGGAAAGGGAAACAAGGTATTAAAACCAATGGATAAGAAAAGAAGTGTATCTCATAAAAATCCCTTTCTAAAGAATTTACTTTGAATAAAACCTTGCCCCAATGAGTGAGACACTGGGACAGATACCCAGGGAAAAGCAGCCAAGGCTACCAACGCTGCCGGGAGTACAAGTGTGTGGAGTTTACAGTAAGTCACAATCAGACTGGTCTTCTTCTATCCATTGGTTGATGGTTCATTGATTGGGTTCACACATGAAGAGTGAAGACTCAGTCGAGATACTAAAGCTTCCTGTGGGACTGAATCACAGTAAAGAGTCAGCACCTATAGCAGTGGAGAAAACTGGCAAGGAAGGGAACAATGTATAAAATGCAAACATCATTATTACATTATCAACCTAAGTCAGGGAATGAATTAGAAAACCTAACGTTTTGAATCTGGTTTTTGTTTTGACTTACACATCCAGCCTATAGAAAATATGATTCTATTATTTCCACCATAATTCTTCCCTTCACTGTGAGATCAGGTGCAGGAGAGATGAATATCCTTTAGAAAGATGAGAAAAATGCCTGTGTGTCTCCGTTAATAAAGTTAATATTTTTAACTTAATGATGAGGCTTATGAAATTAATTTGTAAAAATATCTTTGGTGAAGTATTAGCAGTAAATGTAATTTTTATTTGGATGGCTGTGAAGGTGAAACACAATAAACAGAACCAGCCTTTCTGATGAAAATGATAGTGTGAAATGTTGATCAGGCCCAACTTTCACATTGAGTTATAACCTTGTTTAACAACCCCCCCCCCCCCCCACCACCACCACCCACTGCCCACCACCCACCCAGCCCCCTCCCCCCCAGCCCCCTCCCTACTGGCCCACCACTCACCCAGCCCTCTCCCCCCAGCCCCCTCCCCACTGGCCCACCACCCACCCAGCCCCCTCCCCCCAAGCCCCCTCCCCACCCCGCTAGCCCCCTCCCCACTGGCCCACCAACCCTCAGCCCCCTTCTCACTGGCCCTGCCGGAGCTGCATTCAACCAGCATCTTCTCACTGAGGAAAATTCTGAACACAACAGTTACAATCAGCAACTCGAAAATGTTTTCAACCAGTTATTGGGAATAAATTATACATGTCAATGAAAGCTAATGAGCAGAAAACATATGAAAGACTGTGAAATGGCCAAGTTATATCATTAGTATATTTGGAGAAGACAATTCTGCTGTTAACAATCACTTTAATCTGAGAGGTGGCTAATGGGCTTCTGTGGTTAAACACAAACACTTTACTGAGAGGCTGGAAAGAAAAACACAGTTTAAAAGAAGCGTGAGCTCAGTCTGTCAGACACGATTGGTCTTAACAGCTTTTTATTATTTTCCCTGGTGTTAAAACATGGCATAACAGAATTATACACGGGCTGCCCACTGCCTGGGTGTTAGCAGCACCTCTGGAGCAGCTGGGATGCCTGATCGTTGATTGAAGTCACTCAAGACACTTGTAATGTTCAAATGAGAGAGGCAGTGCAGATGAGAGAAGAACCCACAGGGCAAAGGTTACTACAGCTGAGGCAGTTACTGTGCCTTGTTCTCACTGACTGTCAGCAAGCAGGCTGCAAACACACGCACACTGCTTCCAGCTCAGGAATTTCCACCCCCCACCCCCCCAACTCTGCCCCCTCACCGCCCCTCTTTCCTTTATTTGCATGTCTGATAAGGTAAAACCTGATTGGACAGCTGCCGTGCCTGAATTTCCAAGTTGAGAGAAGCGTGCAGCTCGTTGTTCTGGAACTGTGAGTGTTGCTGATGGGAGCAGATAGACAGGGCTGCAGTGTGTTAGCGGAGCCTTCTATGTCACAGTGCACAGAGGAACATTCCAGTTAGCAGGGACGCCAGGGCACCTACAGTGATGGACCCATGTCACTGGGCAACACCTACTACATTCCTTCTGATCCTGCTCTTTATTGTGCTGGTAAATAAAATACATTTTCTTTGCATTCTAACTTAATCCCTGAGTTCAGTTTTCTTCAGGGGAACATTCATTCCCCTTTTTTAAATCAAATTTCTGGAATATGAAGTCAGCTTTATTTGTATGCAGTGAAAAATTATATTTACTTTGAGTAGTTTACTCTTCATTTATAGTCCAGAAATTGCAACAGGTTTTCTATTATGCCTTTAAAAATAAAACTGTTACTAAGCAACTGACATCTGTTGATAGTTAGTTTTGAGAAGTGCAAATGCTTTTTATTCCCCCAGTAAATGCTTTTCAGGATGCATGGGCTGTGTGATGTTGGGATTGAGGAGCACAGAATCGGATTGTTGTGGAGCAGTACACCTCACATATAGCAGCACATTCTACACATGCAACAGCATACTCTTACACAGACTTTCTGAGATATTTGCTAAATCAATAGGAAACTGGCTCTTACTTTCATTTTATCATTTCTTGTACTGGGTTTTGGTGTTTTGGAAGAAAATATTGAAACTTGCAGTTTAGTATTTTAAGTGTTGTTTTTATGCAGAGCATATTTGGATAATATGAAAATGAGAAATATGTAAATGATTGTTAAATGAGTGATTTTTTTTAAAAATTGCCTGTTTTCCTATCAGTGTCATCATTCCTGAGCATGTTCCTAATGGTTGACTTGTCACTTTGAATGTGTTTAAATATGATAGCTGGTACTCTGGGGCTCTCTTATTCCTTCCTTTCTGTCCTCTGAGGAGCTAACGTCTGGTAAATTCATAACTCTGACAAGCTGCTGCAGGAAAGGACTCTCACTTTGTCAAGTGCCCTGGGACATTTTCTATTTTAAAGGGGCTAAATGAATGCAAATTATTGTTGCTTCTATGTCAAATTACTCAGTCTAGCCACTCCCTTATTTTTTTTGCACGGAAGCTAATAATGTTGTAGAGAGTTAGTGCCGACAGCTTTCCTCTAGAGAGCTTTGTTAGTGTAATATTAGCCACCGTTTGAAGCTAGTTACATGCATTGTTCATCTCTCCAAAGCAGGAAAAGATACAGCAAAGCATAAGTCGTTAATGAATCTTTGCTAAAGTGACACTGTCTTTCTCCTCAAGCCTAATACTTTTTCCTTCTTTGTGTGTGTGAATGGTTAAGAGGCTGATAAGATTGTGTCAGTGAGTTGTATCAGTTAATCTAACCCTAGACATTACCTCCTTGTGCGAAAGTGCAGAGATACTGGAACGGGGATTATTCTAGACAAAATAATGGAACTCATGGCAAGCATTGGTAGAAATTAGTCACAATACTGAGTCCAAAGTATACAAGTGATAGTTTGGCTTACCTGTGAAGGTATCAAGGTCACTATCCAAGCAGTCAGCATTTAAAAATCTGGCTTTATTTTGAAAACAGTAATATATATAGAGGTACCTTTCCCTTCCTTTGACACAACGAAAGAAAACTGTGGTTAAAAAGTAAGTACAATAAATACATAACCAGTTTGCCAAGAATTTCGTACTTGGATCAAGAATACGGTTAGAGTCTGGCTTTCTGTAAACTTAAGATAAAAATGGACAGTGTCCAATAGCTGAATGTGGAACTCAGCTACTCAGAGCAGGAAAATCCTCCATTCTCATTCTTGTCTTTGATGAGTTAGCTGGTGATAGCCTTGGTACCAACTTGGGCTTTACAGAAAGTCTTGGAATCGTTGGGCTGGGGATCAACAAGGGTATCTGCTCTTGCCCATAAACTGTGTGTGTGAGCATGTGTTTATCTGTGTGTGTGTGTGTATACATGTGTGTGTGTGTAAGCGCATGTGTTTGTGCACACGTGTGTGCATGCATATGTGTCTGTATGTATGCGGACACGTTTTTGGATGTGTATGTACATGTGTGTGTGTCTTGTGCATGTTTGTGTGTGTGTGTATGTTAGAGCGGGTGTATGTGCATGTGCCTGTGCGCACTTGTGTAGTACATGTGCGTGCGTCTGCGTACATGAGTGTATGTGCGTGCGTCTGCGTACATGTGTGTACGCGTGTGCGTCTGCGTACATGTGTGTACGCACGTGCGTCTGCATACATCTGTGTACGTGCATGCGTCTGTGTACATGTGTACGTACATTTGTACACGCATGTGTGTACATGTGTGTCTAAATGTGTGTGTACGTGCGTGCGTATGTGCATATACGTACATGTATGTGTGTGTCTGTGCACATGTGTAAATGCGTGTGTACATTTTTAAAAATTCATTCATTGATGTGGTCTTCACTGGCTGGGCCAGCATTTATTGCCCACCCCTAGTTGCCCTTGAGAAGGTGGTGGAGAGCTGCCTTCTTGAACCGCTGCAGTCCATGTGGTGTAGGTACACCCACAGTGCTGTTAGGGAGGGAGTTCCAGGATTTTGATCCAGTGACAGTGAAGGAACGGCAATATATTTCCAAGTCAGGATGGTGACTGACTTGGAGGGGAACTTCTAGGTGGTGGTGTTTCCATCTATCTGCTGCCATTGTCCTTCTAGACAGTAGTGGTTATGGGTTTGGAAGGTGCTATTGAAGGAGCCTTAGTGAATTCCTACAGCGCATCTTGTAGATGGTACACATTGCTGCTACTGTGTGTTGGTGGTGGAAGGAGTGAATGTTTGTGGATGAGAAGCCAATCAAGCGGGGATGCTTTGTCCTGGATGGTGTCCAGCTTCATGAGTGTTGTGGGAGCACACACACATCCACACACATGCATCTTGTGGCATTTACAGATACTCCCCAAAGAGGACAATTCAGCAACATCTCACTGGTAATGATGGAAGAAGTGTACCTCACCAGGTGCACACCTTACGTGCAGTTATAAAAGTGAACATTCTGATTTCTCACTGATGGGGAACCTAATTTGGAGGGGGAATTTAATTCCGATGAGGTGGATTTTTTATGAGCACGCATGACATGCTAATACACGCAAAAGAGCTTCCTGACATTGTTCATCGGGAAGGCCAACCCGCCATTAACCCGCCTTGAAAGTCCCAAGAACCTCATCGCTAAGGTCCATCCTGCCGTCAGGAAACTGATTTTTGGCCTCACGACAAATGAAATTCCCCTGCCCACCAAGCTTCATGCTGCTGGTGGGAGCAGAAGATTTCACCCAGGGTAACGATTCCATATAGAGTATGAGAAATGGCCAGTGAATCTGTACTTGGTGATTTTGTTTGAAGAGGAATGATGGCTGAGGCACAAGAGAGAACTGTATGCTACTCTTTAAATCTTTTAACATTCATCTGAGCTATCACTGAGGACCTTGGGTTAATTGCCATGATGAAAATGGCATCATTTTGATTAGTGTGTCTGCCTATTTTAATGTTCAGTTTTGATTTGCCCAGCAATGGAATCACTCCTATGATATTCCCTATCTAGCTTATAATTGACTACTCTGGTGAAGGACTGAAGGGTGATTGACTCTCAATAGCCACACTTGAAGACAGGACCAGTTGGAGACTCTGCATGCTGAGCCCTAAATCTGACCCACTTTCACTTCAGGTATGACTCCCCACTTGGAGCAGAGGAATGTGGATTCACCCCTTTATTCCAGCAAAAACACAACACTTTCTGAAGAAGAGGAGGATTCAGAAAAAAATATTCTTGCATTCTTAAGTATATAAAGAGTTTAGAATTTATTTCTGTAACATTGATGTTACATGCAATAGATGACTTTACAATATTTTTATTACACTAAAAAATCATGCGAATCACTTCACAAGTACTTGTACGTTGACATCTCACTATTGCTGGATGACAAGCAATTAATGTTACTCTGCAGAGGTGGGTGTGCATTGCAAACTATATTTAACAGCACCTGCAGGCAAACAACCATAAATCTCAAGATCCCATTGCTGTCACTTACCTTCAGTGAAACCCTTGACTGTGTTGTAAATATGCACTATCTAATAATGCTTGCGAGGCTTATGGTAAAGTTCTGAAGAGCTTGTTCCACCATGCTGATGGGAGTTTTTGTTGTGTGTTATGAATGAGGTACTTCATGGTGTATAATTACAGACTTGGAGCAGTTTAGTCAGTTTGATTCTGGCATCTGATTTCTCACAAATATGACATAGTTCATTTGAAATAAGTAATGTATGTTAAAGATAAGACATTGGTTTATCTGTTGCATAAAAAGCCATTTTTAGACAACTGTCGACTCTATTTATGCTGCTTAGGGTGGTAAAAATTGTTTTATCATGTGTGTTCAGAATCTATTTGGGTTCTTTGGGGTTTGTCTACTCACACAAAGTAAGCTGCTGGAGTCTGTAGTTTGTTTAAAACCACTACTCATTATTACAGCCACAATACACATATTGGGACTTCTGCTCCCTTCAGGTCTCTGTTACTCAATCATGTGATGCTAACCCTTTACCCTACATCTCCCCCCAAGTCTTTATCCCAATTATATACAGCCTCCTACATCTCCCCCCAAAGTCTTGGACTTCACAGGGTTAATCTCTAAGGTGCCTTGACCAATCTTTCTGATCTTGTTCTGATCTCTTTCTGAGGTTGAAGACATTCTGCACTCTCCCTTCTGTCAGCATGAATGTCCTTCTCCTGGGCGGCTGTAGAGCTTTATCTTGTGTCTCGTTCCTGATCTCCATCAGGATCTGAGGAGTAAGCACATGTTTCTATTGACTTTCTTTCCAAGGATATTAAGGCGATGCGGTTTCTCCTTAGATTTCCCTGGACTGTCCCAATCCTGTATGATCTCAGTTGTGGAGCTCCTTTGATTATAGCCACCTCTTCCTGTTGGTCTTGTACCCATACTCTCTCCTTGAGCTTCAGCACTGATAAGTCTCATGCCCTAGGCCTGAAGTTAAAGTTAAGAGTCTGTTTGTTTCTCTGTTTTACCCTCTTGGGTCGTTTGAGGTGATATTAAGTTTTAGTTTCTGTTGGAGGGCTGGAGGTTATATTCGCATTCTCCTTCCCATTAACACCTCTGATGCTGAGAAACCATTTTGTAGCGGTGAGATTTGCTAAATCAGAAGATCGAAATTAAGATTTTTGTTCTTCTTTATCAAGGCTTTGATAGTTCACACACCTCCTCTCAGCTTCTCTATTAACCTGAGGATATCGAGGTGAGCTGGTTACATGAATGAATCCATAATCCATTTTGAAATAATTCATTCATAAATTGTGGCCCATTGTCTGACACCACAAAGTTTGAGTGTTGCATAAATTCTCTTCAGTGACTGAACGACGGTTCTGCTGTGATACTGTGCAATCTGTTCACTTCAATCCACCTTGAGTATAATCAATGACAATAATGAATATCTCTGCCGTTAAAATCGGATAAATCCATTCCCAGGTCAGCGTCCACTGACTTGTTTAGTCGAGTTAAATCCATGCAGATTCCTATTGAGCCTTTTGGGTTTGGGACCGAGATCATTCCTAAACACTATTGTTTACGGTGAGATAACCCCCCTTCTGTAGCAGGTTCTTGATTTCACCCATGACTTTGTCCAAGAGTGGGTGAGGGACTTTCCTCGGTGTAAAGAAGAAATTTGGTTTAGCATCAGCTCGTAGGGTAATATGGTACACGGCTTTCAGATTTCCGAAGTGAATAAATAATCTCGGAAATTCAGTCCTGAATGTATTGCTGTAATGCTCATGAGCAACATCATCAACTTTAGAGAATGGCTTCAATTTTAAGCATGCCTTGTTGCTTAGTAAAGAGGATTCTTGATTCTGGATGACATACAGAGGTTCAATGATTTCTCCATCTTTGTACTTCAGTTTTGCCATGTGTTGGCCCATGACTTTCAGTGTAGTCCCACATGTACCTTGTAACTGGATGGATGAAGACGGTAGTGTAATGTGCTTACGCCATTTTATTGTGTCAGATAAGACCAAAACACCTGCCCCTGTGGCTAATTTAAACTCTGTGGGGTGTTCATCCGCTTCAAGTTTAATACTCCAGTATTTATTTTCTGTTTTATTTACTTCCCCTGGGAAAGTTATTTCCTTTATCTGTGGTTATCCATTTCTTATATGTGTTTTGGCTTTAATCATTTTTCCTTCTTTTTGCAGGTTGTGTTTTAGATTAGCAGACCATTTTAAAATGTCCTGTTTTCCCACAGTTGTTGTACTCTGCTCCCCCTGCTGGCCATTCTTCCCGCCTGTGTAGAGTTTCCCAACACACCGAGAGCATTTCGAGATGGCGATCGGTGCGCTTTTCCCTATTATCACGAGCTTCTGCTTTGGCGCACTTTCCCTCTTCTGGCCGACATGCGGAATAGCCTCACTCATTTGTTTACCATGGGACCACAACTTCTCCATGAACAAACACTCTATTTTGTTTTCTGAACTCAGCTTGTCTCACAATTTGTACTGTCCTGACTGGAGTTAAATCTTCACTCATTTGTAAGAGATCTAATAACGCTTCATCTGAGACTTTATTACAGCCACGACATGCAGATTGGGAACTCTGCAGAATGTTGGAACTTATGCTCTTCAGATCTCTGTTACTCAATCATGTGATATTACATTAGCATCATGTGCTTCTGATGTTAACCTTTTACTCCACAAACATCATCCCCTGAATCTCAGTATTTAAATTCAAACATGAAAACCAATAACATGGTGAAGCACCAAACAGCTCCTGGTATCAATAGGGCCCTGCCCCAATTCAAAGATCTATGTCCCAATGTGAATCTGCACTGACAGAAGGGAACTGATGAAGGATATTGGAAGGATATTGTTAAAAATTGAATATCTGCAGCACAGAACCTGCTATTTCTTGGGCCATAATTTTGCCCATGTTGGGTGGGCGTGGCAGGCAGGCCCAAGAGCAGTCGTGAAGCTGACTACTGTCCACGATTGGGCCCCGACATGGATTTCGTGCTGACCGGCCAGTTAACGGCCAGTCAGCATCAAACGAGCGCTGCAGCGCTCAGCACTGTCGGGGTGGAGGTGGGAGGAGCATGGAGCTGCCTCAGGGAGCTGAAGATTTATGACAATAAAAACAAACATATTAAAAATAATGAAAACATGTTCCCTCATGTGACTCTGTCACATGAGCAGGGACATGTTAAATATAAGTGTTAAAAGTTTTACATTTTTTAAAATCACTGGTTGAAACCTCATCCCGCCTGAGGATGATGTTTTGCCAAAAATGCAAAGGTTGCTTGGTCTTTTCACCTGCCCGCCAACCAAACGGTTTGGATAGGCAGTGAAAAATTCCAGGTAATTGGGTTCTTAAGGGCCTTAATAGGCCACTTCATTAATGACGGGTGCAGCTCTGACTCCCACGCGTGCCCGCTGACCATAAAGCAAGTGAGTGATGACATCGGGGTGCTCACATCATTTTACATTCATTCAGGTCAGGCACCGGTCCATCCAACAAGTGAAAAGTTCTGGCCTTGGTGTTTTTTTGCTAAATTGGATGCTGCATTAATTATATTGCATGAAATTTATCTAAGAGATATGGAAAAATAACTAAAAGAAATTGATCAGCAAATGATTGATTGTTCAAATTACTTTGTGATATACCTTGGTATTTTCAGGTTGGCTACTCATCATCACTGTGGACATGTTGGCCAGGAACTCGAAACAGATGATAATTTATGCACAAATAATATCCAATAACACAGCAACTATTTTAGGGAACAGGCTGGTTGAGGTATCATGTTCAAGTATCCTCAGTTTGCATCAAACGTTTTTCCTTTCTTTCTGCTCCATCGAGTGTTTGTACCATTTTTGTACCAATTTTCAAGGGCTGAATTCTCCGGTCAGCGAGCAGGGGTGGGGGCCACTTGCCAATGCGTAAAATTACGCATGGTGATGTAAGGTGTGCGTCCCGATGTCACCGCGCATCATTTAGATTTCCAGTTCGGCAGGCACGCAGCCAAGTCAGCTGCCCACCCGCCGAACTGTCAAAGGCCTGTTAAAAACTAGTTAAAGCAATTAACTGAGCTGCCCGTCCAACCTTAAGGTTGTCGGGCAGGCGAAGAGCCCAGGCGGCCTTCATATTTCTCATGGAATCTCATTCACGGGCGGGATGAGGTTTCACGAAGGGTTTTAAAATTCAATAAAAAATTTTAAAAATAATTCTTTGACATGTCCCAGCTCATGTGAGTGTCACATGAGGAGACATGTTTTTAAAGTTTTTAAATGCTTTATTTCAAGTTTTAACTGTCAAACTAATCTCCCTGAGGAAGCTCTGTGCAGGGAACTGCCCCCACCCCTCCCCTCCTGCCTGCACAGGGAGTGTTCAGCACTTCCGGGCGCATGTCACACTGGATGGGCCTTAATTGGCCCGCCCACATAAGATGGCGGCGCGGCTCCGATCAGGGGCACCAATCAGGTTTGCGCCCACCCCCACCTGCCCCCCACCCGGACAACTCCCCCCAATGGGGGGAAGTGAAGTTTCTCATTCATAATTCATGAGAAAACTGGCTGGAAAAGTTAGCTTTATTTACGGAAAGTAGTAATGTACTCAAAATAAATTGAAGTAGTTTTTGTGCAACTTTTGATCCTAAGTTTGCACTTTCATTTCAAAGATTAAAAAAAAGTAATTTTCCTGGTAAAATTATTCCTGACCCCTGTTAACAGCAATTTTAACAGCCAGTATCTCAAAACTAATGTGTGAAGTTAGACCGAGGTTAGACTAGGTCACTGTGCTCAGGGACCTGACTGCAGTTAATTCCTGAAACCTGGTTTTGCTATGTTGCTGTAAAATGATGCACTCAGTTACAAAGCAGCCTGTTTTCAGCTTACAGCGATTACTGAGAAGTTATATGTTGAGGAATGCAGTTCCATCTACTCTGCAACTCAGTAAATTATATATAAATACTCTGCAGGCCTTACTCTGACAATTAATTACTGGTTGTTTAGAAGCTAAGTATAGTTAATTAGTTCCATTACCTTTTGTATCAAATTGAAAAGGTATAGTTGATTTTCTTCATAAAGCCAAAGTTTTATCATAGTTGCTTGCAATTCCTTGAAATCTTTGCTTATAGAAACTTAAAAATGCCCCATTTTCATTGCAATGTGTCTTACAGCACTGAAAGTTTGCAAGATTCGCAGGCCAGTCGAAAACAATAAGTTTAAATGTTCCAAGTATACCCTGGCAGTGGAAAACCCTTGTCTTCGGTTTACTGGAAAATCATTTGAATCAAAAGGCAGAAAATTATGGACGCCAGGTCTGGGATTTTCCAAGAGCCACTGGCAGCAGGCAGGGCCTAATACCTCAAAACTTCTGGCAGACTCAAAACTTTTGCCCTTAGGTTTGCTATGAGATGCTACCGTGAAGCCTTTGTGACTAAAGACTGGGACATATTTCCTATACAATTGCCTTACCATGGAGGCTTCCCAATGGTTGCAAAAATGCAACAGTTTTAGTGACGAGAGCGATCAATCATACATTGTTCCAGTAAAAGTCACAAGGAGATGTGATCATCTAGTTTGAACTTATATGTAAAAGTAATGCCCCCATTAATCTTTGCACCCTGTGACAGTCCAGTGACTTATTTATGACCCTGTTTCCAACAAGCTCCAATTGACGGTTTCTTCCCTGCCGTCCAGCCAGGGTCATGAAATTATAGCATCTGCAATTTGGTGACCTAGTCTCTGCCCCTTTCAACTGGAATGAGGAATGAGGTTCATGACATAATTCAGGTTAATACCATCGTTGGTGTTGAGTAATGGGCCAGGAATGTGACAGAAGACTCAGATTATTACAAATTCTTCTGAAGTACAAGAGTTGGGACTAAATTCTAACTAGTTTTACATTTTTTTCATAGTTGTACCTACAAGTAGCTTTTTTAAATTTTATTAACTTTGAGCTATTCATATTACTTTAAAAAAATGGATTGCACCTACTCTAATTTAAAATTATTCCCAGGATAACTTGGATTTATTAAATTGGGAAATGAAGTGATCCATTAGATTTTATTTACTAATGTGAAATGTTATTCACTTCTGAAGTAATCAGTCTGCTTTATAAGGTATGGTTTATGACTGCTTAACATATCAACACTGTAACAATATTCTCTCCCAAATGGAGGCGTCCCTCCTATTTAAAAAGGTAGTGTTGTTTTCTGTGTACTTGGGGATAATGGGGTAGAATTTGGTGTTAAGAGGCAGTGCAGAATGAACAGTGTGGCACCGGCTGCCCAGTTTACACCCGGTCCATACAACATTCACTAACTGTGGGCTCTGGTTAGTTTCTCACCAGCGCCTGACTGAAACCACAGAGACTTTAGCCACAGGGTTTAACACACCAATTGCCTGGTTAGTGGATGGGAAAGTGGTTGGGAAGCAGCTGCCCTGCAACATTTGAAAGTGACATGGAGACCAGCGGGTCGATGGGAGGGATTTCGTGGTTAGGGAGAGGGTAGGTGGAATCTTTAGGATTTGGGGCAAGGGGCTTCTGAATGTCATGGTTAAGGAGGGGAATCCTGGGTGGGGGTTGTCATGGTCAGGAAGGGGGAGGGGGATCTGGGTGAATTTCTGGGGTCAGGGAGGATGATGGGGGAGGGGTTCCAGAGCCGAATTGCATGCTTAGTATTTTGAGGGGGGACCCTGGGGGGTGGGGGACCTATGTCATCAGAAAGAGTGGGGGATGGTGGGTGGGATCTGGGAGGGAGGCTCATGCTTAGTATTTGAGGGAGGAGGATCCTGGGGAGGTGGGGAGATGGCCTGGGAGAGGGTGTGGAGGGGAATCCAGGTATAGTCTCCTGGCCAGCAAGTGGCAAAGAGGAAATCTGAAGCAAGGGTTGCCTAAACGTTCCTTACGTGACCCAGCGCAGCAATGCTGGTCCCTCGAAGGAACTCTGCTGAAGGCAGGATGCTCTCTCGCTGCTCTTCACCTGGTGTTGGGGAACTCATTCCTCCTTGTTCAATCTGATAGGAACTTAATCTGGGGGCCTGATATCCTCCCACCCCAAATAACATGTGGATTAGGAACCCTGCATTTCAGCAGATCTGTGTTGAGTTGGTGATCCCTCTTAGGATGTTACAATTGCCTCAGTGCTGCCAAGCTATTCGGGAAAATCACTAATAATGCTGCCCTTGCTAACAATGCAGTAAATCTCGCTAGAAAATGTATGTCTGTCAATGTGTTGAGGACAAGATTGGATTGAAATGGGTTGGGTTGCTTCCTGTGGTCAAATAGTCGACCAACACAAAGGGCAGGAATTTCCTGGAATGGCTGACTTGGCTACAAACACCCCTAAATTAAATCATCGTGTGCTGCAACCTCCAGTGGTGATTGGACATCACACTCACTGGAGAACAAATCAGAATCGGCTGCAACAAGGATTATCTAAAAGGGTGTGCCAGTTTACAGCTAGGAGAGGTACAGAATCTGTGCTGTATCACAGGAATTGCATTTCTGTAGTATGGGCATTTCCCCAAAGTCAATTGTGAAGAATATCTATTTGAAGAGAGCTGGATGAAAAGACTTACATTTTCCTGAGGATTAGCTTCTGTTCCTCACTCTTGAATCAAGGAGGGGAATCCTGGATGGGGGTTGTCATGGTCAGGAAGGGGGAGGGGGGATCTGGTTGAGTTTCTGGGGTGAGGAAAGATGATGGGGGAGGGGTACCTGATGTTATAATTGTCTGTCAGCACACACTGATGGAGCACTCTGATGTCCCATAAATATGAGAAAGGTTTATAATTCTTTGTGACTTGATTTTGTTTTGAGTCACATGGATAACTAAATACCAACCTGGTAATTATCAGTTAAACCCGACAACATCAGCCCTGCAAGGTGGTCCTCATCAGTGCCGTGCTGGTATTTGGCTCAATGCCCATGGTATCTGGAATTGGAGGAGAGACTCAAGGGGACATTTGTGCAACAGTTATCAGGCCTTGTCAGCTGCAGTGGTCAGGGTCCTGATTAAGATCAAGAGACTCAGGCTGTAAGAGACCTTTTTCTGCAATCCCACCACGTGCTTGAGAATTTAAATACAGTTACAAAATCCAGAAATAAAAAACCGGTCTCAATAAGAACCCAACTGGTTCACTAATGCCCCTTAGATAAGGAAATCTGTCATCCTTACTGGGCCTGAGCTTATCTGCGATTTCAGCCCCACATCAACAAGGATGATCTTTAGCAAGCAAGCCAGTCAGTTAGGTCAAACCCACAGGCATTGCGCAGTTTCTGAAGGCAGCCCATCACCATCTTCTGAAGAGACGAGGCAATAAAATGTCAGCATTGCTATTGCATCCCAAGAATACATTTCCAAAAATTCACCAAGCTGGGATGTTTTAATTTGGCTCTTTTGCAGGAATTTTGCTTTACGGCAGAGTGACAGAGATGTGGTTGATGAAGAATTCTCTGTATCACTCTGTTCCCTGCACTGTCTATCTGTATCACCCAGATCCCGGCACTGTCTCTCTGTATCACCCAGATCCCGGCACTGTCTCTCTGTATCACCCTGTTCCCTGCACTGTCTCTCTGTATCACCCAGATCCCGGCACTGTCTCTCTGTATCACCCAGATCCCGGCACTGTCTCTCTGTATCACCCAGATCCCGGCACTGTCTCTCTGTATCACCCAGATCCCTGCACTGTCTCTCTGTATCACCCAGATCCCGGCACTGCCTCTCTGTATCACCCAGATCCCTGCACTGTCTCTATGTATCAGCCAGATCCCTGCACTGTCTCTCTGTATCAGCCAGATCCCTGCACTGTCTCTCTGTATCACCCAGATCCCGGCACTGTCTCTCTGTATCACCCTGTTCCCTGCACTGTCTCTCTGTATCACCCGGATCCCTGCACTGTCTCTCTGTATGATCCAGATCCTTGAAGTCCCATGAGCTTTGTTCCCTGCCAATAAATTACATGTAAATCCAGTCCCAAATGTCCAAATTTAGGACATGCATGGAGACGAACCCTCGGATTGCTCCATGCCTGAGACAATCACTACTTGTGTTTCCACCTGGAATTTAAGAAAGACCTGGCCCTCTTGTAGCTTTGAGCATAATTCCTGTCAGGAAGACTAGTGTCTCTTTTAATCAAAAGACGTTCCTCTTTGAACAAATTAAAATAATTCAGGAGCAGCTGCTTCAATGAGCAGCATTATCACAGTTGAAGCATGAGAATGATGAGAATGTATGGGAGAAAGTGAGGGTGAATCAGTGCCCTGAGGCAGTGGATTGTGAGGGAGCATCTTCTGATAATCACTCAGGCAGATAATGACCATGGCTGAAGACTGTATTGAGGGTAATTACGATTCACTAAAGCTTTGGAAATGGCCAGTGGGGAAAAGAATCATGTGGTGCATGAATGCTTTTCTAAGTAAAGAGTATGAAATGCTGGCCTGTAGCTGCATATTTTTAACATGCCAAGATGGGAGATCACATTTCAGCTCACTATTCATTGCATACCTTTCAGAATTCGAAGCAAATTATCATAAGCATCAGCAAGAATAAGCATCAACTTATTTTCATCTGTTCTGAATAAGACTTTCTGGGCAATTAGAGTAGTGAATTTAAAATACTGTAATTTGTCCTTTTATATATTGTCATATCTTAAACGTGATATAATAGTTTCAGAGTTTGAGAAATAGCATTGTACATTAACTTAAAGTAGTTCAACTACAATTTAGAAAAAGTTGAGTGCCAACCTGAAGTAACATTTTCAGCATCACCCAGATCACTGCACTATCTCTCTGTATCACTCTGATCCTTGCACTGTCTCTCTGTATCACCCCGATCCCTGCTTCGTCTCTCTGTATCACCCAGATCCCTGCACTGTCTTTCTGTATCACCCTGATCCCTGCACTGTCTCTCTGTATCACCCTGATCACTGCACTGTCTCTCCGTATCACCCAGATCCCTGCACTATCTCTCTGTATCACCCAGATCACTGCACTGTCTCTCTGTATCACCCTGAGCCCTGCACTGTCTCTCTGTATCACCCTGATACCTGCACTGTCTCTCTGTATCACCCTGATCCCTGCACCGTCTCTCTGTATCACCCAGATCCCTGCACTGTCTCTCTGTATCACCCTGATCCCTGCACTGTCTCTCTGTATCACCCAGATCACTGCACTGTCTCTCTGTATCACCCTGATCCCTGCACTGTCTCTCTGTATCACCCTGATCCCTGCACTGTCTCTCTGTATCACCCAGATCACTGCACTGTCTCTCTGTATCACCCTGATCCCTGCACTGTCACTCTGTATCACCCAGATCCCTGCATTGTCTCTCTGTATCACCTGGATTCCTGCACTGTCTCTCTGTATCACTCGGATCCCTGCACTGTCTCTCTGTATCACCCGGATCCCTGCACTGTCTCTCTGTATCACCCAGCTTCCTGCACTGTCTCTCTGTATCTCCCAGCTTCCTAGACTGTCTCTCTGTATAACCCAGATCCCTGCACTGTCTCTCTGTATGACCCGGATCCTTGCACTGTCTCTCTGTATCACCCAGATTCCTGCACTGTCTCTCTGTATGATCCAGATCACTGCACTGTCTCTCTGTATCACCCAGATCCATGCACTGTCTCTCTGTATCGCCCTAATCCCTGCACTGTCTCTCTATATCACCCTGATCACTGCACTGTCTCTCTGTATCACCCAGATCCCTGCACTGTCTCTCTGTTTCACCCAGATCCCTGCACTGTCTCTCTGTATCATCCAGATCACTGCACTGTCTCTCTGTATCACCCAGATCACTGCACTGTCTCTCTGTATCGCCCTAATCCCTGCACTGTCTCTCTGTATCACCTAGATCCCTGCACTGTCACTCTGTATCACCCAGATCCCTGGACTGTCTCTCTGTATGACTCGTAACCCTGCACTGTCTCTCTGTATCACCCAGATCCCTGCACTGTCTCTCTGTATCACCCAGATCCCTGCACTGTCTCTCTTTATCACCCAGATCCCTGCACTGTCTCTCTGTATCACCCAGATCCCTGCACTGTCTCTCTGTATCACCCGGATCTCTGCACTGTATCTCTGTATCACCCGGATCCCTGCACTGTCTCTCTGTATCACCCTGATCCCTGCACAGTCTCTCTGTATCACCCAGATCCCAGCGGCATGTCCTACCTCTCTGCATGGTCCAGTTCCTGCTCTGCAACACAGTAAAGAATATAAAAGTGGAATAATGTTAGTGACATTTCTCAACAGAGTCGAGTAGCATTGAGTTTTGTTCGAAATGCTGGTATTTTACAGGGTGTGTGAACCTCCTGCAGTTAGTGATTTAAATATGGTTCCTTCTGGGAACGTTGTTGAGTTTGTTTAGTGGAAGCAGTTGTGAAATTGTCTCTATGTCTTTGTGCTTTTACCTGCCTTAAAGTTCATGAACAATGGCTACCAAAATCAAGTCTCTGTGTTGGTTTGAAGCAAATAGTCAAACAAAAGCTACATTTTGAAAATATTTCAGTACTGATAGATCCGCTTTTTTTTCTATGACAAAGTGTGATTATTTTCACAGCTGATCCGTTCTGTCTCTGCCAAAACTAATTTCTAATTTGGGCAGGAGTTAACCAAAGGGCTGAACTTTGATTGCACAGTCGAATCGCTCTGCATCCAGCTGATCAGCCATTACCTGAAACTATTTTCGGGTAGGCTTGGTTGTGGTGAGCTCTGCTCTGGGGGTGTTCAGCGGCATCCCCACTGCTGCCTTTTTCCAGGGTGTTATACATGGCTGGGTGATTGAGAGAAACACAGGCTTCACTTTGTTATCTTCAAACGCCAGGCCAAGGAGCCACCTGATAATCCCCAGTGACCAGAATTCAACAGTTAGTGATGGGACCTTCAGGACTCTGAAGTGCATAGACCCTTTTATCCAGAAAAGCAATAATCTTGAAAAATATAATGCATTTTAAAAGGCTATTTGCTGTTTGTATTTCCATCTTACTCCAGTCCAGAGTGGCTTAACTCTGGGTACTGACTCAAGTCCAGAAAGACAAACGGGTTTAGAGGAATCTACTGGGTAGGAAGTCTAGACCTTCACAGTGCAACAGCCCTCAACACATTCTCCACAAGCTCTTCTTATGGTCTCTTGGTCACAATCTGGAATTTCTGCCCTCTGCTTTCTGACAATTCTGTTCTACCTTCCTTCAGGTTTCTCCTGCCATGTGTCATGAACGTAGACGGGTTCTGCCCATATTATAGCTACAGTATCTGAGAGTGGCCTGGATAGCTCACACTGCTCTCAACTGGCCTGGCTTCAAAGGCAAAATCACTGTGTATGAATCACAGTCATTATCTTTAACAAATTATTTTAAATGTGAAGAACATTGTCCCCACTTTGTTTTTATTGCCTTTTCTTCAGCCACCCAGCCTGACACTGAAGCTGCAAAATGTCTGCTCTCAGGTCATGCTCAATGCCTCCTATGGCCAGTATCCAAGCTGAGATGTTTCATTTGACATATTTCCTGGTACCTTCATGGCCTTACAACAGTTCCTGGATTAATTTCAATTATAATTACCTTGGGGTTTTTACAAGATTGAGATGTGTAGAGGCATGCTCAAAGCATCTTGTTGGGTGTATTTAACTCTGTTCACTGGATGGAAACCAGATGGCTGTGTCATTAAAATGCAGCTTAACATCTAAGATGTTCCTTCCCTCCTTCCTACGGGGAGAATTTTAACCTTTTACTTTGGGCAGGTGCGAGGTTCCTCCGGAAGTACACATGTCAGGCTCTGGTGACATCAGCAAACGACTGGAGGTTTAATCCAAGGCTTGTCTATAGCAAGTCACTTGTCAACTCTCAGCCCAAGCAGCTGGAGGCAGAGGAGACCTCGAACACTGTTATTTTTAATTATGGTTTTGAATCCTTGGTGGTGAGAACTTCTCCACTAGGCCCCACAAGGAAACCCTGGTCTTTCATCTCCCTTCCCCTGTGGTACCATCCCAATCCCCACAATGACCACTTTCCCGATTGCTGCTAATTATTCCATTGGAATAGCCAATGGTAAGTTCCGCTCCCGCCCGCAAGCACCAGAACTAAAATCACCCATGTCCCAGGCTGTGAAAGGCTGACTTGGCCCCATCAACAAACTTCCACCAGGCATTGAAACCCAGGCTTCTCCTGGTGATGCAGTCTCACCACCCCTGCCATCTTCAGTCGCTGACACCCTCAGGATATACGGAATCTGGAGGGAAAACACCCTGATGATCTGCACAGCAATTGGACCTGGATTCAGTTTTTCATTGTGTGTAACACTGAGGGTTTAAAGGATGTTGTTTTCCTGAAAAACGTTTTGGCTCATTTTCTTTTTGAAGTGAACTGTGTTAAAGTGCACTTTTACACTTTTTGTATGTGATCTAACTTTGATTAAAATGTGAAAACAGTTACCATCCTCTCAGCTATCCTAAATCCTTTTGTGAAAATGCAGTGAGCCTGTACAAAAACAGAGAGAGGTATGTCAGGGAAAATCGAGCTGCTGCATGAAGACTTGCCATGCTCACACCGCCTAAAGCATTAAATACACACTTCCCTCCATACATCATCACACACTGCATCTCCCACTCCATCTCATATCACACCCCCTCTGCACCTCATAACCTCCCAACCGCATTCCATACCATACTCCCCCTCTCCACCCCATCTCACATGATATCACAACACCTTCTCCACCTGGGAGAGCCAAAAATATTGAATGAAAACCCAGGCCCAATATCCTGACTTGGAAATATATCGGCTGTTCCTTTATTGTTGCTGGGTCAAAATCCTGGAACTCCCTCCCTAACAGCACTGTGGGTGTACCTACACCACATGGACTGAAGTGGTTCAAGAAGGCAGCTCAGCACCACCTTCTCAAGGGCAACTAGGGATGGGCAATGAATGCTGGCCCAGTCAGCGAAGCCCATATCCCGTAAATGAATAAAAAAAAAATAAAATCTCTGACCTCCTCAGGTGATTGAAACCAGTTGAGGAGAAAGCATTGACTCAAGCTCAGGTTAGTTGTAAGTGGAACATTAATACCTGGGAGTCAGTTAGACTAACATAGTGGGTCCCAATAATATGTAATTCTACAGCCTGATCTCAGAGATCAGTCTGATAGATGGAGTCTGAGACTCCAATGCGCTTACCTGTTGCAAAACCATAGAACATTTCCAGTTAAAACACTGCCACAAAGTGGAGATTATCACCATCGATTTAGTACCTGGTGAGATGGAGAGTGGGTGGAGGAAGGAGCTGAATGAATGGCAGAGGGTGGAATGTGGATATATGGTGGATATTTTAGGTTGTGGAAATAATCCAGACTCAACTCACCTTTTAACGGTTTAGTCATTTAATATAATGTTATTTTAGAATGTTTTATTCAGAAACAGCACTCCTTCGGGTAAATCTTTACATCTGAAAATTAAGTTGCTTTCGTGGAAGAATAGAATTCTCTAGAAGTTGCTGAATTATAACATTAGAAACTAATCTAATAAAAAAGATCAAAGTTTCCACATTAAAAGACCTGAAGTTGAATATGAACTGTTCACTAATCCTTAAATAAATAACCCCATATTATTCTTAATAATGCTCAATCTACCTTCAGGGCATAAGCCCCACACTGAACTACACTCAATCTTACATAAAGCAGGGCATGTCATTTCTGCTGATGCTTTCTGCTTTGGAATCTGCTGCTTTGAATGTATCAGGATATTTTCAGACAAAGATTAACTTGTGTATTGCAGAGTTCACGGACGTCTCGATCTGAAGAGAATGGAGACTCCCAGTGGGATGCCTGGGGTCCCTGGAGTGAATGCTCACGGACATGTGCTGGGGGAGCTTCATACTCACTACGACGGTGCCTCAGCAGCCGGTAAACTCTTCCTTTTTCCTTTACTGCCTGGTTCACTGTTCACTCTCCTGCCTGCTGAGGGTGATGCCACTGTTGGAAATGAAACACAGAACAGGTGTAAAATCATTTGCTCCATCCCAACAGTATCCCTTAACCTCAGGTACACCTTGTTTCACCAGTGTGACTGTTTTAGTTATACTTGTGGTCCCTCTCAGTGAGATTGTCAATTCTGCCAGTAAACCGTTTTGTATAAAAACAAAAAACTGCGGATGCTGGAAATCCAAAACAAAAACAGAATTACCTGGGAAAACTCAGCAGGTCTGGCAGCATCGGCGGAGAAGAAAAGAGTTGACGTTTCGAGTCCTCATGACCCTTCAACAGAACTGGGTGAATCCAAGGAGAGGGGTGAAATATAAGCTGGTTTAAGGTGGGGGGACGGGGGGGCGGTGGTGTGGTGGTGGGTTGGGTTGGGGGAGAGAAGTGGAGGGGGGTGATGTGGTTGTAGGGACAAGCAAGCAGTGATAGGAGCAGATAATCAAAAGATGTCACAGACAAAAGAACACAGAGGTGTTGAAGTTGGTGATATTATCTAAACGAATGTGCTAATTAAGATTGGATGGTAGGGCACTCAAAGTACAGCTCTAGTGGGGGTGGGGGGGCATAAAAGATTTAAAAATAATGGAAATAGATGGGAAAAGAAAAATCTATATAAATTATTGGAAAAAAACAAAAGGAAGGGGGGAAGAAACAGAAAGGGGGTGGGGATGTTCAAGTTCTAAAGTTGTTGAATTCAATATTTAGTCCGGAAGGCTGTAAAGTGCCTAGTCGGAAGATGAGCTGCTGTTCCTCCAGTTTGTGTTGGGCTTCACTGGAACAATGCAGTAAGCCAAGGACAGACATGTGGGCAAGAGAGCAGGGTGGAGTGTTAAAATGGTAAGCGACAGGGAGGTTTGGGTCATTCTTGCGGACAGACCGCAGGTGTTCTGCAAAGCGGTCGCCCAGTTTACGTTTGGTCTCTCCAATGTAGAGGAGACCGCATTGGGAGCAACGAATGCAGTAGACTAAGTTGGGGGAAATGCAAGTGAAATGCTGCTTCACTTGAAAGGAGTGTTTGAGCCCTTGAACGGTGAGGAGAGAGGAAGTGAAGGGGCAGGTGTTGCATCTTTTGCGTGGGCATGGGGAGGTGCCATAGGTGGAGGTTGAGGAGTAGGGGGTGATGGAGGAGTGGACCAGGGTGTCCCGGAGGGAACAATCCCTACGGAATGCCGACAGGGGGGTTGAAGGGAAGATGTGTTTGGTGGTGGCATCATGCCGGAGTTGGCGGAAATGGCGGAGGATGATCCTTTGAATGTGGAGGCTGGTGGGGTGATAAGTGAGGACAAGGGGGACCCTATCATGTTTCTGGGAGGGAGGAGAAGGCATGAGGGCGGATGCGCAGGAGATGGGCCGGACACGGTTGAGGACCCTATCAACAACCGTGGGTGGAAAACCTCGGTTAAGGAAGAAGGAGGACATGTCAGAGGAACTGCTTTTGAAGGTAGCATCATCAGAACAGATGCGACGGAGGCGAAGGAACTGAGAGAATGGGATGGAGTTCTTACAGGAAGCGGGGTGTGAGGAGCTGTAGTCAAGGTAGCTGTGGGAGTCGGTTGGCTTGTAATGGATATTGGTGGACAGTCTATCACCAGAGATTGTGATAGAGAGGTCAAGGAAGGGAAGGGTCAGAGATGGACCATGTGAAAATGATGGAGGGGTGGAGATTGGAAGCAAAATTAATAAATTTTTCCAAGTCCCGACGAGAGCATGAAGCAGCACCGAAGTAATCATCGATGTACTGGAGAAAAAGTTGTGGAAGGGGGCCGGAGTAGGACTGGAACAAGGAATGTTCCACATACCCCATAAAGAGACAGGCATAGCTGGGGCCCATGCGGGTACCCATAGCCACACCTTTTATTCGGAGGAAGTGAGAGGAGTTGAAGGAGAAATTGTTCAGTGTGAGAACAAGTTCAGCCAGACGGAGGAGAGTAGTGGTGGATGGGGATTGTTCGGGCCTCTGTTCGAGGAAGAAGCTAAGGCCCCTCAGACCATCCTGGTTGGAGATGGAGGTGTAGAGGGATTGGACGTCCATGGTGAAGAGGAAGTGCTTGGGGCCAGGGAACTGGAAATTATTGATGTGATGTAAGGTGTCAGAGGAATCACGGATGTAGGTGGGAAGGGACTGGACAAGGGGAGAGAGAAGGGAGTCAAGATAACTATAAATGAGTTCAGTGGGGCAGGAGCAAGCTGACACAGTCGGTCTACCCTTTTGTATCTTGGGTTTCATACAGATGGATTGAAAGTAGCCACTGTGCTTCAATGAAATACATTTGGCCTGCTACAAGCCTGGACAAATTAGTTGTGGGCGGGTTAAGCCCATAAAATCCTCCTGTATTGGGAACAATTGGCAATGTAAGAAGGAGTAGGTGAGAAGAATTAGAAATGGCACTTTGCTTAAGTGCAGAATGCTATTTTTACACTGACACACTTGTTAAACAGAAAGAGAGGAGGCATTATTTACATGTAAAGATGTTGGGAATTCTTTGTGTTGCCACAGGGCACCTACATTCAAAATATATTCTCTGACATAAGCAAGCAAACTGTTGGATATTGAACATATTGTAACATGTGACATTTAGTTGAAGCTCCCTATTTATTCTCTGTAAGCTAGCATTGCCAGGAAATATACAGATGTAGTTACTGACTGCCCATTCCCAATGTCACAGACTGGTATGTAGGATCATTGCAGGTGAAACTTACTGCCTTACAGAAATATTTCTATCATATGTTTTCCTTTAATTTCCATGAAACAGGCTGAGTTATAAATTGTTTATGTTTTTAAAGGTGATGAAAACTTGGTGGAACTACTAGCCCAAACTACAAATACTTTAATTTTGTTAAATTGTTTAGAAAACTTCAAAACCTTCATTGTGAATTTATTAATGAGGATCATATACGATTACACATCTTACTGCTGCTGAAGATTGTTTCCAAATGTATAATATTAAGAAGTATCAGCTTCCACTGGGCTCAGACTTACCATATGCAAGGTGCCAGCAGCCCCCTCCACCAAGTGAACAGCAATCCCTCCAGTGAACTATCTGCTCTTTAGTAATAATTAAAATCCATATTTCAGCAGTAGCAGCTTCTGTACTCAAGTGATTCAGAGAATACACAACTTTATATCCACATTGGTTTTTTCAACAAAATGATCTATTATTAAGATTTTATGTAGCGCTGCTCACAGTGAGTGATCCACTCTCTGACACCCCCTGTGTCCTCACCCATCGATACCCCCTCCAACTACCCTCTGACCCCTCCTCCGGCAACACATTTCCTGACACCCCTCCCCTCCTCTCCCTCTATCTGATATTTGTTCCCTCAATTTGTGTTTGTGACTTTGTTGCGGGTCATTGTTTTGTTTTGCGTTCAGTCTGTTTTATTCACTCTGTTGTGGTGTCAGTGTCTTGTGTACTTGTCTGCAGTAATTCATGTGGACACGCAGGCTTTCGTCTTATAAGCTGAATCATACATCCAATGTTTGTCTCCATCTGTGCTATTGTCGAGTTTATTTTAGTGTCTGTGTGCAAGGTTCATTTTGTTGATGATAAATACATTGTAAAGAATTATTGATTTCTTTCTCTGAAGTTCTATTTAGCTTTGTAGGATCTCTGTAATTTTTAAAATGAATTCCTTTCAGTGTGATGATTTGTTTTTGTCTACATTTTACCCCTTTTACACGTCTATGTCTGCTGGCGTCTTGATAGCTGAAAAAATAATTAAGGAAACAGAAGCTGAGATGAAAGTTGAATAAGCAATGAGAGTGAGACGGGCAAGAAGAAAAGACAAGGCTGGAGGAGAAAGGCAAATGAGTGGGGCAATTAAATTTAAAAAATAAAGGGAGGGTAAGAAAGATATCACGGTGAAAGAGGAGCAAGATAAATGGCAGAATCAGGATGACAGAGAAGAGCAATGTCAGCAGAGAGGCTACGAGAAAGAAGGGTTGTTGTGGAGAAGAAAGGACTGGGAGAGGGGGGGTAACAAAAGAGAATGGGAAGTTTAAAACTACATTGTGACAGCAATCCCCATTACCAATGAGTTTCAATCATAAAATCTTAATATAAAAGTATTATCAAAGATCATGACAACAGTGATAAAATGTGGACAACTACACGAGACTTTAACAACAACAATATGTATATATACATCCTCCCCCACATTGAGTCCTGTTCATCCATCAGCCTTTTGTTTGCTGACTTACATTAGTTATATTAGTTATTTATTACCTACATTAGTTCCTGGTCCCCCCAACACCTCAAATCTAAAAATAATATTTTTTGTGTTTAAATCGCATTATGGCCTATTCCTCACTGTGTCTGGAATCTCTTCCAACTGCACAGGGCCCCTTGTCTGTCCACTGGTGACCATGTCCCAAGTTCTGTAACTCCCTCCCTAAACTCCTCCAGCTCTCCCCCTCCTTTAACACTCCCTCTTTGAGCGAGCCTTTGGTTACCACTCTAATTTTGGCATGGCTTCTGCACCTGTCAAGCATCTTGGGGTATTTTTCAACCTTAAAGATAATGTAAGTTGTTTACCTATAATATCAAGTCTGATTGAGATTAGTTATTAAGTCTTAATCATGCTGCCATAAGTTTAAAAAAATCAACCTTCATGCATGAACAGATGTATATTCCAAGTTTCATAATTCTATTCCATTTATTCCTAAGTAGCCCTAACTTGAAAGGAAATTATTAACCAGTTTCTTCTACACAGCAAGTTGTCAGTGTAACTTTTAGCAGGATCGTTTAGCAAATGTTGTCTGGTCACAGAATCACATCTAATGTTAGACTCTGTGTTTTGAGTTTTGCAAGCACAGACTGTGATAAGCAGAATGTCTTTTTGCCTTATTGGCAGCATCCTGTTAGTGGTGAACACCACTCCTGTTGCTACTGCATAGTAGCAGTATGAAACAGCTAGCTTCACCTGGTGCTCAAATTTTTGAGACACCTTACCCTTCCAAAGGTAATGTGAGGTAGACTAGGTAGACTTTTCAGGACTGAAAGTGCCTATCACACATGAGTAATGTGGTATATGAATTTCAGTGGTGGTCTGATGTCAGGTATGTAGATCATGCGTCCCAGCGACTGGTGGATCATAATACAGCACGTCCCTTTGGCTGTACACACCAGGAAAAGGACTGACCATAGCCAACCAGCCTGTGCTTGCAAAACTCAAAACACAGTGTCTAACATTAGATGTGATTCTGCAATTGGACAACACTTGCTAAACAATCCTGATAAGAATTATATTGACAACCAATTTAAGATTATCGGTCAGGCCCACAGTGCGACTCACTTATGCATGCTAGAAGCCACACATATTCACACACAGGGCTGCCCTTTGCAGAGAGAAGGAGCATGTCCATGCATTGTGCCTTTGTTAACTAAAAAAATGCTTGGGGGACAGCCATTCCATGGTTCATTCCCCATAGCAGTGTCTTGATCAATCAGAGTCCACCTGCCTGGTTTGAATTTAAACAAAAGCTTGGCAGTTAACTGTACCCTGTTGTATTCTCCATGGTAACACCTCCACTTGCCAACCAATCAGTACTCCGTTCTCAGTTTCTTCTGAATTGTCTGTTGGATTTCTTGGTGACTATTTTATATCATATTAATGTCCTATAGTTTTGCTCTTATGTTTTCTCTGTATCCACTCCATCAAAACCTTTCATAATTTTAAAGACCTCTTTTCAGTCATCCCTCAGTCACCTTTATTTAAGAGAAAAGAGACTCAGCCAGTAAATTCTTCCCTGATATGTACATCCATGCATTTCTTGTATCATCCTTGTAATTCTTCTTTGCACCCTCTCCAGTGCCTCCATTTCCTTTTTATAATATGATGACCAGAACTGCACACAGTGCTCCAAATCTGGTCTAGTGAAAGTTCAATACAAGTTTAATATAACTTCCCTACTTTTCAATTCTATCCCTCTAGAAATAAAGTCTAGTGCTTGGTTTGTTTTTTTATGGCCTCGTTAACCTGTAGCATGACTTTTAGTGATGATAGGTATGAGAGGTTTTCTGTATTAGGATGTATATCTGATGAGAGGATGAAAGAATGAATTTCAAGCATGAGTTTATGACTAGACACTTGGGAAAGAGCAAACCACTGAGAGACTAAAACATTACAATTTTACACAATTTATTCTTACATTTCTATATAATTCACAAATGTGATCTGTGTTATTAGTCAATGAACATGTTCACCAAACATTTTTTTCTAAGTGGATGGAAGACTACTTCAAAGGAGGACAAATATTTTGGTAGCAGCCTCTTGTTTCATTGACTTCCTCTTGAATATAGATTTTTTCTTTGCCCTGAAATATTTCAGCTGTTATATGCTGTTTTAAGGCCGGTGATAAATTCTCACAGTGCTTCATTCAGACAAAGATCTAATTCAGTTCTTTGTTTTTCCACCATTCTTTGAGGTGATGGTATTGAATTAAGAATGATGACTAACTGTTAATAGCACCCAGCACACTGGCGCATTGGTACTGAATTGTTGGTGCGGTACTAAAGCAAATGTGTGAACATTAATAGCAGGTTTTTCTTTATAACAAGACATAGAGCAGGAACAGGGTAAACAATGCAGGTCAGAACTGGATAATTTATTTCAATTAGAATAATCAGATTTAAAATGAACTACTTTCTCCACACTAGGGAAGTCAGCTGTAGAAGGGCATGAATGAACAAAAATTGAGCCTTGCTCCACCTATTTTCTGGGTGCAGATCGTGGCTGAAGAGCATCAACTTCATGGTGCGAACCATTGTGCCCCAAGGGCTCCTGAAATACATCCAACTCCATCAGACATTCTGCTGTGCAGACACAACTCATCAGAATAGAAAATTCATGCAAAGTCCAAATATTGGGCAGAATTGTCCACAGCATCTCCTGCATTCCATGATGCTCCCTAAGTTGTACTCTTCTACTCAATGATAAAGTTCATAAAGGTTGCAAATGTCATGATCAACTTACGCTGTGCAGCAGGACTCATTCTTTTGAGGTTGGGTTAAAGACATATTGCTAGAGTGAAGCAAAGGGTGCTTTTTGCTGTCTGGCTGGAAGATTCATGCTGGTAGTGCTTGCTGTGCACCCTGGCTGTCATAAGAAACTAAGTAAGATCAGGAGTAGAATATACAGACTGCCGAGCTTGCTCTGCCATTCAATATGATCATGACTGATCTTCAACTCCATTTTTCTTGCATGTTCGCCATATCACTCGATTCCCTGAGAGACCAAAAATCTGTCTGACTCAGTGTTGTAGGGTGGCTGAGTTGTACTATTAATGATAGAGTGATCCACAGACATTTGTTGGGTGGAAACATTAAGTTTACTTACAATATACTCAGCAGCAACTACACATGTGCTTTCAACTCCAACTCTATCTCTACACAAACTCCTGGGGTAGCGCACACTACTCTCCTATTGGTTACTACAGATCATGTGATCTTGCCTAACAAATATTATTCTTAAAGGTACATTGCACACTAAATAAAACCATAATTTTTTCATTCAGCCTTAAATATAGTCAATGACTGAGCATCCACAACCCTCTGAGATAGAGAATTCCAAAGATTCACAGCCCTTTGAGTGAAGAAATTTCTCTTCATCTCAATCTTAAATGATCAGTCCCTTATCCCGAGACTGTGTCCCCATGTTCTCAATTACCTAGCCAGGAAAAACAACCACATAGTATCTATCCTGTCAAGCCCCTTCAGATTCTTGTATGTTTTAATGAGATCACTTCTCATTCTTCCAAACCCCAGAGAGTATAGGCCCAATTTATTCAGTCTGTCATTGTAGAACAACCCTCTCACCCCCGGGACCAATCTAGTGATCCTTCGCAGTATTGCTGCCAATGCAAACATATCTTCCTTAAATATGGAGATTGACACAACACGCAGCATTCCAGGTATCATCTCACCAAAGCCCTTTACATACATAGCAAGGCTCCTTTATCTTGTACTCCACTCGCCTTGCAATAGAGGCCAACATGCCACTTACCTTTCTAATTGCTTGCTGCACCTGTGTGCTAACTGTGTGTTCCTTGAACATGTACACCCAAGTCCCTTTGAACATCAACTTTTACAAGTTTCACAACTTTTACAAAATATTCTGCTCTCTATTCTTACAATCAAAGTGAATAACCTCACATTTCCCAACATTATGCTCCTTCAGCCATCTTGTTGCCCATTCACTGAACCTGTCTATTTCCTTGCTTAGTAGTACAGAACTTCAGTATTTCTGAAAAAAGAGACATGCTGTTGAAGCTTTTCATCTTGCACTCATCAGGAAACACACAAGAATGCCAAATTTCAAAGGGAGCAACAATTTATGCTGCATGAGAAAAGGATGCTGATTGGTTGGCAAGTGGACTCTGGTCAAGGCATTGTCATGGAGCATGCACCAGGGAATTATTATGCACCATGCTTTTGTTTAATTCAAAAAAGTGCCACACCTGACTATCTTTTAGAACCCTAGGGTATAGGCCATCAGATTTGTCAGGTTTTAGTCCCTCAAACTTCTCCAATTCTTTTACTTTGCTGACATTAATTACCCTAATTTTCTCACTCGCTTTTGCTCTTAGGTTACCCTCTATTTCAGGTATGTAACTTATGTCTTTTACTGTGAAGCTGGGCACAAAATATTTGTTCAATGGCCCTTCCATCTCCTTATTCCCAATGATAATTTCTTCTGTATCTGTTTCTAAGGGACCAGCATTTACTTTAGCTACTCTCTTCCTTTTTATATACTTATAAAAGCTCTTACAATCTGTTTTTTTTAAATTCCTAGCTAGTTTACTCTCATATTCTATATTTCCCCTTTTTTATCAACTTTTTGGTGGCCCTCTGCTGGTTTCTAAAACACTCCCAATCCTCAGACTTGCGAGTATTCTTTGCAAGATTATAAACCTTTTTATTTTAATCTAATACTATCCTTAAACTCCTTAGTGAACCACAAATGGAGCTTTCTGGGTGAGTTTTGCTTTTCAGTGGAATATATTTTATTAAATATTTTGAATTGTTTCTTTACATGTTTTCCCACTATTTATTCATCACCAAATCTTTAAGTCTGGTTACACAATCAACCTTAGACAGTTTTCCCTGCACACCTATGTAATTGGCTTTGTTTAAGTTTAAAATTCCTGTTTGGGACTCATATGTCACTCTCGAACTTAATATGGAATTCAATTGTATTATGATCATTATTTCCCAATGATCTTTTACTATGAGATTACTAATTAACCCTGCATCATTACTGTCATGCCCAATAAAGGCACGAAGATATTACAATTTTTAAAGCTCTATTTTAAAACGGAGATAACAGCTTTTAAGATGACTAGTGACTGATCATGTGACTTTGGCAATATCAGCTCTAGACAGACCTGAAAATCAAACAAATGCTTAATTAAAATATGCGCAATCATGCTACTTGTGAAATGCACAAGTCCCTTTGTTAAGGATGAACTGTCGACAGAACAAGACAATCAGAAGCTGTTCAGAGCAAAATAAAAACAAAAATACCTGGAAAGACTCAGCAGGTCTGACAGCATCTGTGGAGAGAGAAACAGTTAACTTTCCGCATCCACATGATTCCTCTTCAGAGCTCTGAAGTAGAGTCATGTGGACTTGAAGCGTTAAGTTAACTCATCCAGGCAAGTGGCGAGTATTCCATCACACTCCTGACTTGTGCCTTGTAGATGGTGGACAGGCTTTGGGGAGTCAGAAGGTGAGTTACTCGCTGCAGGATTCCTAGCCTCTGACCTGCTCTTGTAGCCCCAGTATTTATGTGGCTAGTCCAGTTCAATTTCTGGTCAATGGTAACCCCCAGGATGTTGGTAGTGGGGGATTCAGTGATGGTAATGACATTGAATGTCGGGGCAATGGTTAGATTCTCCCTTGTTGGAGATTGTCATTGCCTGGCACTTGTGTGATACGAATGTTACTTTCTACTTGTCAGCCCAAGCCTGGACATTGTACAGAACAAAAACAGAATTACCTGGAAAACTCAGCAGGTCTGTCAGCATTGGTAGAGAAGAAAAGAGTTGACGTTTCGAGTCCTCATGACCCTTCAACAGAACTAGGTGAATTCAAGAAGAGGGGTGAAATATAAGTTGGTTTAAGGTGGGGGCGGGGGGGTGGGGGTGCGATGGGAGGTTGGGTGTGGGGAGAGGAGTGGAGGGGGTGGTGTGGTTGTAGGGACAAGCAAGCAGTGATAGGAGCAGATAATCAAAAGATGTCACAGATAAAAGAACAAAAGAACAAAGAGGTGTTGAAGTTGGTGATATTATCTAAATGAATGTGCTAATTAAGAATGGATGGTAGGGCACTCAAGGTATAGCTCTAGCGGGGGTGGGGGGGGGCATAAAAGATTTAAAAATAATGGAAATAGATGGGAAAAGAAAAATCTATATAAATTATTGGAAAAAACAAAAGGAAGGGGGGAAGAAACAGAAAGGGGGTGGGGATGGAGGAGGGAGTTCAAGACCTAAAGTTGTTGTCCAGGTCTTGCTGCGTTTGGACATGGGCTGCTTCAGTATCTGAGGAGTCGCGAATGATACTGAACATTGTGCAATCATCAGTGAACATGTAGTCTTTGGAATTTGCTTTTTAATTTATTCCTTGTTAAGTGGGAATGCTGATAGCCTCACCATTATTATCATGGCAAAATACGAGGTAATGTTTCATCCCTACAACTTCTGGAGGTCTCTGTACTCCTCTATTTCTGGCCTCTTGAATATCCCTGATTTCAATCGCTTCATCATTGGCAGGCCTGCCTCTGCTGCCTAGGCCCTAAGCTCAGGAATTCCCTCCCTCAACCTCTCCACCTCACCCTCAGCCCTTAAGATTTTCCTTAAAACCTACCTTTTGCCTAAACTTTTGGTCACTTATCTTAATATCTCCCTATTTGGCTCAGTGTAAAATCTGAGTGATTATGCACTGTGAAGCACCTTGGGGTATTTTACCACATTAAAGATGCTACGTAAATGCAAGTTGCTGTTGTTAGACAGTGTTATGTTGAATTGATCCACAGCCTTAGCCCCTTTTCTAAGTCAGAGATATTGGTTGCCATGGATTTGCCTTCATCACGCTTCTGTGTAGATCTACTAACAAACTTGTATTTTCTGCATGTGCGGATGCACAGGGCTTGCTTGTTAGATGTTGGATGTGTTACTCTATTGTAATTTTTAAAAGGGTTTTGCTATAACTATCAGGTTAGACAGGGGGGGAAGTGGCAAGAGTAGGGTGGGCAAAAGTGCTAGAGTTCAAACCCCAAGTTAAGCAGCAATTCCTATTGCCTTGTGTACAAAAAATGGATAGGCATTGTTACTGAGGTGAGATATATAAAGCAGGTCTCAGAATCCACTTCAACACTGAGTTAATAAAGAATCCAGATGAACATTAGCTTCCAGGAAAAAGCTGATCTCCCTTTGCCAGTACTGGGGGGTTTTGTGGTGAAATGCTAAGTACGTATTAACTACACGTGGGTTTTATATAGTTATAATATACTGCCTGTCGAGTAACCTAAACTTTGCTGTAAAGCTATAAATTTTTGGCTTAACGTACAATACTGTACAGGCAGCCAGTTCTCTAAACCTTGGGAAAACCCTGTTTTTTTCGCAATGGAATGAAAATAAATTCAGTATTTGTATAGAATTATACTCCTGAGCTATGATTTCAAGCATGAGTGAAAGAGTGATGCACTGTGATGTTATCTACAGATTTAAATACACTAGCTACTTTAGATTTTTAAAAGATTTAAAGAAGCATTTTTCTCAGTCGCATCACCCTCCACACCTTGAAAGGTTTTCACATTTCTCTCAAAAAATAAAATACACAAGTGACAGTGACATTTGCATTAAATAAAATGTACCATTCACTTTCAAGGGTGAAAGAAACCCAATGCATTCATTCATATATGCAGCAGATTGATCAAAAAATAATTGTTAGTTCCGATTTCACCCATCCTCTCATACCAAGGTACAGCCCCATTGATACCAGAATGTACGCCTCTGATACCAGGGTTCACACTCTCTGAAACCAGGGTTCACACTCTCTGATACCAGGGTACACATCTCTGATACCAAGGTGCACATTCTCTGATACCAGGGTGCACACTCTCACATAGCAGGGTACACACCCTCTGAAATCACAGTACACACTTTTTGATATGAAGGCGCATGCCCTCTGATGCCAGGATACACACTCTCTGATACCAGGGTACACACTCTCTGAAAGCAGGGTACACATCCTCTGATGCCAGGATACACACTCTCTGATACCAGGGTACACACTCTCTGAAACCAGGGTACACGTCCTTTGATACCAGGGTGCACAGTCTCTGATACCAGGGTTCATACTCTCTCATACCAGGTTACACAATTTCTGATACTAGGGTACACACCCCCTGATACCAGGGTACACACTCTCTCATACCGGGGTACACACCCCCTGATACCATGGTATATGCCCTCTGATACCAGGGTGCACATTCTCTGATACTAGAGTATTCACACTCTAGAAACAGGGTACACACCCCCGATACCAGGGTACATGCCCCTGATAGCAGGGTACATGCCCCTGATAGCAGGTAACTCATTCTCTGATTCTAGGGTTCACACTCCCATACCATACTCTGACACTTCCCTCGAATTGCTGATTTTGATCTTTGAGTCTTACGTATAATGGTATTTTCCTTCTGGGGAAATTGCAACCATTCTGGTATTGATCCTTGTGCTTTATGCAGCCTGGATTCGAAACAGAAATCCTGGCCAATGCTTGACTCTTCCTGCTAGTGGCAAAGCACCACCAGAGGGCATTCCCTTGGTCACTCCAACAGGCATTTGTTCCGAATGGAACTGGGTTCAACCTGGTTTGGAATGTGTGGAATATTTCCAACTGAGTTACAGAGAGATATCAACACAATTTTAATTATGGAGTGACACTGGGAATATGATTGGACCCATGTCTGTTTGGTTCAGATTAAATGACAAAAAGGAATTCATTAAGCATGGATGTTTGATATTTGTACTTTTTAAGTGCGTATCATATTCCACACTGCCTGCTAATTATGGTGGATGAATGTAGGACCAAGCATTTATGTTGGATGAAAAAAAATGCATTTTCTGTGAGTGAGAGTTAGATCTTAGCTGTAATTCCAGATTCTTTCTCCATTCTCATATTTTCAGCTCCATCTTACTGCCTATTCAGAACATTTACAAAAACAAAATTGATTTGGACATGTGGGAGTGATTTTTTTTTCAATTATTGTTTCCTGCTTTTCCCCAAATGCTGTTTGAGAAGGTGCTGACAGCTCTCTGATACTTTGTGTTTCATGTGACAATTGGGAATGTGTGTGAGGGTCAGCACAACTGAGTCCCATTCTGCCCTCACCTGAGAATGAGGAGTCACTGGACAGTGATCACAGGAGAAACTGCCTCATCTCTCTCCTCTGTACCCCATCTTGTTGCACCTTCACAGCTTATGGTGCAGATCTTCCTTTTCTCACTGGCACAGCCTCACCCTCTGAGTAAATTGTAATCTGAGCTGTTTTATATTTATCCAGTTCATCATTATTTTCTTAAAGAAAAAAATTCAGACTATGTAATTTAAATATTCTGCTCTCAGATTAGGCTTAGTGTTATGCTTTTTTAAGGTTGATATTGACTCAATTTTGAAACTGTCAGTTAACAGTGTGGATTCATTTCTGTTTCAGTAATACTTTGATGAAATGCGTTGCAGGGACTGATTATTTATTGTTAGGAAGTTTAATAAAGTGCAGCTGTTCAGCCCACTATTAGCACTGTGTCATTTGGTAAAAACAGCTAAGGGCTACAGAGTCTGTACTTTAGAAAAACAAGGATCATTCATGAATTAAAATTACCAAGCAGCTTGTCCTGCGTGTGCTTCATTTATTCACATATGAACTGCAGTTCCTCTAGCTGTTTTGTTTTTAGGGACCTATATTTTTGTTATAAAGTCCACTGTTCCTAAGTGGTGTGAGACTGTACAGGGCTAAAGTTGCATGACCTGACGCCCAAGAAACTTAGAGCTGGATGGACATAAAAGGCACCAGGCATTGCAAACACGTCCCTGCATTCAGCTTGCATCATCGATTTGAGGGATATGTGTGGTTGCAGACATGAGAAACTAATTTATTTAAACTGCTTCTGACAGTTCAGACAAATGCAGAGGACAGGAGTTCATAGCTATATAATTATCAAATACAGAACAGTACAGATAAAGCTCCTGCTAAAGACCTGGGTCTTGCATCCAATGCATATATGGCAATGTTCACAATACACTGAAGGGTAATCTCCCCAGACTATATCAGTTGAAGTGTGACATTGGGTAAATGTGACACTTACTAGTTATCTGGGGGTTGTTCTCCTTGGAGGGAATATTGGGGTACAGCCTAACAGAACTATTCAAATTGTGTGGGGTTTTGACAGAGTAAATAAGTAAAATCTGTTTGCTCTGGTAAGTAACTCAGTACCAGAGGACACAAGTTTAAAATAATTAACAGAAGAACAAGAGGGGAAATGAGGAGTAATTCTTTCTCAGAGAGGTTTGTTAAGATCTGCAAAACTCATAGGGACCGAAGCTGAAAAGACGAGAATGAGGCCTGATTCACATTCACTTTGCTCATGGGTAATCTTTAACTCAGCCTGATTTCTGTGTGTCATGTATGGCTCAGTGAGTCCACTCTGAGTAAGAAGGTGGTGGGTGAGCACAAAAAAGAAAGCTGAAGCTGCAGTGCAGAGGGAGTGCTGCACTGCTGGAGGGCCACCTTTCAGATGAAATATTAAACTGAGGTCCCAACTGCATTCTCAGGTGATCCCATGGCATTATTTCAAAGAAGAGCAGGGGAGAGTTCCCTGGCCAATATTTATCGCTCAATCAATATCACAAAACAGATGATCTGGTCAGTATCACATTGCTGTTTGTGGGAGCTTGCTGTGCACAAATTAGTTGTTGGGTTTTCCACATTACAACAGTGATTACACTTCAAAAGCACTTTGTTGGCTGTAAAGCACATCGAAACATCCTGAGGTTGTGAAAGGCCCCATCTAAATGCAAGTCTTCCGTAATACTCTTGCATTAAATAAATCTTGTCTGTCTCAGTCTTGAAAAGTTCTATTAACCCCCAGTATCTACAACCTTTTGCAGAGTGAGTTCCAGATTTCCACAACGCTTTGTAGGAAGAGAATTTCCTGACATCATTCGTAAATGGATTTGCCCAACTTGTCCCCTCATCCGGGATTCTCCAGCAGAGGGAATTGTTTCTCTGCATCTACCTTATCAAATATCTTTAACATTTTAAACATCTCAATTCGATCACCCCTCAACCTTCCAAGGGAATACAAGCCTAGTTTATGCAACCTGTCCTCATTTAACCCATAACCCTGATGTCATTAGAATGAATCTGTGCTGTCCGCTCTCCAAGGCCAGCAGATCCAGTCTGAGATGTAGTGTCTAAAAGTGGATTGGGTCTGATCAAGGCGGAAGCATCATTTTCAGATTTTTCTATCCCAATGCTCTTGATTTAAAGACCAGCATTCCATTAGCCCTTTTGGTTTTTTTTTGTGTGTTGGTTTATTGGCTGTGTTGGTTTAATGGGTACATTGGTTTAATGACAATGTTGGATTCTTGGGAACCATTAACCTCTGCAGAGCATCTCCCAGTCTGCTGTAAATTCAGTGATAAATCCACAGAGAAAAATGATGTGAACAGTGTTTGCAGAAATTCAACCCCTGCTCCTTTTGTAACACCTTACGTAATATCTTTTGTGCCACGTACTCTGCATTTTTGGCAGCTATGTACCAAGATCCTTTGACATTACTCTGTTAAAACTGTGCTGGCATTGATAAGAGACCAACCACTCTGAAGCATTGACTTTGCACTACTCTCATTGCAAATTATATATAACATTCTGACATCCTGCTATACTGATACAAACCCAAGTTTTTAAAGTTAAAAGTTGAAGTTTAAAGCAAGCTCCTCACTTGAAGTTGCTGTTATTTTCTGGCTGTTTTTCTGGTGTTCACTTGTGGTCATTGATCATTTCCGATGCCATTAAACTTAACATCTGTTAATTACATACAGCCACACTGCAAAGGAGCAGAGTTAGCGGAGTAATAAACCACAAAGTCATTGTTTTCTTTCTCCTTGAAAGGGCCTAATTGTTCCCACACTCCCACTCACACAGGTTCCTAGCATCAAAGGGTCAAAGGCTTCAATTTCTTTCATTAAGTACTGTTCCACAGAAGGGTTCGATTACATTTTTAATCAACTACTTGACGCCAATAATCCTTTTCCATCTAACTGAACAATTATCCCAATTTGCTACTATTCTGAAGCAATCTATGTAACAGACCTTGTTGGAATTTGCCACCTCTTATTTTAATGTACCTTTGGGCAGAGATTGCTGCTGTACAAAGACTCTACTGGGTGAAGTGCTGTTAATTTACTGTGTGGATTAACAATGAAATACCAGCCCATGTTGCTTTGTCTACTTAGCCTGAGTTGGTAATTAAAGGTAACTGTTATTTCTTTTTACTAGTTTTCAAAATGTAAAAGAATTCAAATTTTTATTACATTTTTTAAAGTTGCAGATATTTCTGATGTTAAAGTAACAAACCACATTAACTGGAAGAAATGACAACTTTAGGAAGTTGCAGCCCTGCAAAACTCCCCTCCGATTATCTCCCATTATAATTAAATCAGAAAGACACAAACAGATGGTGAACAGTGTTTGTGTCCATCTTGATTAAAGGTACTCAGTCTGGGACAAAGGTTACTGTTCACAAGAGCCTAACTGGGTTGCACCCTCATCTACAGAATATTAAATTCAGATTCAGTTGAGTTAAGAGGTAAGTCTGGTGTGGAGCTGCACATCATAAAGAAAGGCCGTTTGAGAAAGGCTGAGAAATGAGCTTTTGCAGAGAGCTTGAACTTTGACCTTCCTTGAATTTATTTTTGTGAAAGTGAGCAGGGAAACAGTGTGGTACCACAAGGAGCACAATTCAGACCAACTTCAAGAGAACTTTACATAAGGATTTTATCTTTGTGTTGGGGAATGTTTTTCATTACCTGATGGCTCTAATTTTGCAAACTCACAGGCATGGTAATATAAACCACCTAAAGTCATTAAAGGGTTATGAAATTTGCATAGTGTTACAAAGTATTTACAGCACAGAAACAGGCCTTTCGGCCCAACAGATCCGTGCTGGAGTTTATGCTGCAGATCATTTAATTCCATTAATATAGTCTTCCATTTCTCTCTCATGTAATTATTATTATATTTATTATATAATATATAATATTATATATTATCATATACTTATTGTACTTAGCTCCCCATGAATGTCTTTAGACTATTCATCTCAACATTGCCTCTGATAGTGAGGTCCACATTCTATTCATTCTCTGAGTAAAGGAGTGGTTTCATTATTGGAATTATTATTGATTATCTTATATACATATGGCCCCTGCTTCTGGTTTTGCCCACTAGTGGAAACATCTTCTCTATGTCTATCCTGTCAAACATTTTCATAATTTTAAAGATGTCTATCAGGTCACCTCGGAATCTTCTCTTTTCTAGAGAAAAGAGGCCACAGCCTGTTCAATCTTTCCTGACAGGTATAACCACTCAATTCTGATATCATCCATGTAAATGTTTTTTGCATCTTCTCCTGTGCCTCTGTAATTCGGAGACTAGCACTATTCAAAATGCTCCAAATAAGTTCTAACCAAGGTTCTGTACAAGTTTGACACCAATTCCCTGCTCACCAATTTTATCCCTCAGGGAATAAAACCCAATGTTTTCTTTTATATATTTTAATGGTTGCTAATTTAGTGATTGATTGATATGTCTCTACCCCCGATCCCTCTGCTCCTTTTTCACATTTACGTACATATTTTCCAAGGTGTCTATGGACTCCTTATACTTTCTAATAAAATGTATTACCTCACATTTGACTGCATTGAAGTTCAATTGCACGATCATTCTGCAAGTTTATTAACATCTTTTTGTATCTTAACTACCTTCCCCAATTTTTTGTCATCCACAAATTCTGAAATTGTCTATCCAATTCCTGAGTCCAAATCTTTTATGCAAATTGTGAGGTTCATTGGTTCCAGCACTGAGCCGTATGTATCACACTGACCTGCCATTTGTCATTCTGAGTAACTACCTTAAACCCTTCCTCTCTGTTTTTCCTTCTGTAGCCGGCTTGTTATCAATTTTGCTACATATTCTGACTTCAGACTATGCAGTAGCATATCAAAGGCTTTTTGGGAATCCAAATATATTGCATCTACTGTATTAATTCTTGTTCTCATTTTGTTACATCTTCAAAGAATTTAAACAAGGTTTGCCAAGCATGATCTACCATTTGAAATCTTTGCTGGCTACTTTTTATTATACTTTCAGCTTCCAGATGTTTTTCTGTTGCTTTTTTGAGGAAGGAATCCATTATCATTCCTACCATTGGCATTAAGCTAACTGGTCTAAGTTTCCTGGACCTGTTCTATCTCCATTCTTCTTCCATTATGCACATCAGTGCAAAAGATAAGGCTGAAGTATTTGCAACCATCTTCAGGCAGATGTACCAAGTGGATGATCCATCTCGGCCTCCTCCTGGGGTCTCCAGCATCACAGATGCCAATCTTCAGCTAATTCAATTCTTCCACGTGATATCAAGAAACGGCTGAAGGTACTGGATACTGCAAAGGCTATGGGCCCAGATAACATTCTGCAATAATACTGAAGACTTGTGCTCCAGACCTATCTGCGCCCCTAGCCAAGCTGTTCCAGGACATCACTGCAGGAGCTCCTCAGGGTAGCATCCTAGGCCCAGCCATTTTCAGCTGCTTCATCAGTGACCTTCCCTCCATCATTAATTCAGAAGTGGGGACGTTCGCTGATGTTTGCACAACGTTCAACACTATTTGCGACTCCTCAAATACTGAAGCTGTTTGTGTCCGTATGCAGCAAGACCTGGACAGCATTCAGGGTTGGGCTGACAAGTGGCAAATAACATTCATGACACACAAATGCCAGGCAACAACTAATCCATTTCTTTGTTAATTTTTTTTTTGTTATGTTGGTTGAGAAATAAATATTGACCAAACACTGGAGGTATCTACCCTTCTCTTCTTCAAAATAGCAGTATGGGGATCTTTTACACCCACCCCAGCAGGTAGATTGGGCCTTCATTTAACATCTCCTCTGAAAGATGGCACCTCCAACAGTGCTCCCTTAGTACTGCACTGGAACGTTAGCCTTGCGTGCTATAAGATATAAGCTATTACCATGAGATAGCCACTCATAAATCTAACAGGGAATTGAGAAGAAACTTCTTTACCCAGAGGGTGGTGAGAATGTGGAACTTGCTACTAAAGGGAATGGTTGAGGTGAATAGTATAGATACATTTAAGGGGAAGCTGGATAAACACATGAGGGAGAGAGGAATAGAAGGATATGGAACATATCCACCACCATTCTGGGGGTTACCATTGGCCAGAAACTGAACCGGACTCGACATATAAATACTGTGGCTACAAGAGCAGATCAGAGGCTGGGAATTCTGCAGCGAGTAACTCACCTCCTGACTCCCCAAAGCTTGTCCACCATCTACAAGGCACAAGTCAGGAGTGTGATGGAATACTCTCCACTTGCCTGGATGAGTGCAGCTCCAACAACACTCAAGAAGCTTGAGACCATCCAGGACAAAGCAGCCCGCTTGATTGGCACCACATCCACAAACATTCACTCCCTCCACTACCGAAGCACAGTAGCAGCAGTGTGTATCATCTACAAGATGCGTTGCAGCAACTCCTTAAGGCTGCTTTGATAGCACCTTCCAAACCTGCAACCTCTACCATCTAGAAAGACAAGGGCAACAGATAGATGGGAACAGCACCATCTTCAATTTCCCCTCCAAGCCACTCACCATCCTGACTTAGATGACTTATCGCCATTCCTTCACTGTTGCTGGGTCAAAATCCTGGAACTCCCTTCATAACAGCACTGTGGGTGTACCTACACCACATGGACTGCAGTGGCTTAAGAAGGCAGCTCACTATCACCTTCTCAAGGGCAACTAAGGATGGGCAATAAATGCTAGCACAGCCAGCGAAGCCCACACTCCATGAAAGCGTAAAAAGAATTTAAGGGAGAGAAGAGGGTTCAGAAGTTTCAGGGGTGAAACAGGGGGGCATAATGAGAGAGAGGGAGAATGAAATAGATTAAAAGGCAGTTTTTTTCTAATTCAATTTAGAAAAGAGCTTACATTGAATATTAATTAATCTGATAGAGGGGAAGGGGCAGCAAAATGCCAGGACAGACAGGATTCAGATTTGTAATGGCTAATTGGCTGACTAATTGAAAGGGATGAAGTTGGGTTCACTGAAAGGAGTGAAAGGGTGGTATATTATGCCATGACATCACTAATGGGAAGATACTTTCGAGCAGGTCCATTAAATGCAATGGGGTCCATAACTCTCACCTAACCTTAACTGAAGTGAAGTTTCCTGACACTTACTGGGAAGTTGTGCAATGTAGAATATAATACTCCTGCATCTTTCAATGTAAATCACTACATGGATCTAGTTTAAGTGGAAGTTGAATCCACACCTTAGAATTATTGCTTTAAGAAAACTGGGCTTAAGTATGATTTACTGCCTGTATTAAGCTTTACATTTCACAGTACTGGCACTGACAGCTGTAAATTTATTGCATAGCCTCACACATTAGAAACTAGCGCAGTTTCACAATATGGCCCCTAATTGATGCAACCACTTTCCCAAAACACCAAATCTCTTTTCACAAAATACATAATTTCTGCTCAAATTAAAACGAATGGTGGATATTTAAATTATTGAAATCCTGACAGAAGTAATTGATGAATTGCTTGTAGCCATTATCCAGAGCAGAAAGCCTGGTCCACTTGGTGTTTATTTGGTGTCATATTTTATAAGGGTCCTGTGAAGCACCTTGGGACATTTTATTATGTTCAAGGTGCTATATAAATGTAAATACTTGCTGTTGTTGTTTATGATGAATGGGTGAAATGATGATATTTTCAGGTCTTAGAACAGCCAGTGCATGTATTTTCCATCACCCGTTGGATTATTGGACCCAAATGTATGGTTTAATTTAACAATGCCGTAGGGTAATGTAAAGTGGTACAAAACAAACACTAACAGTTTAATTGGATAATCACTGCACTACAGCTGTGTAGGTGAGAGAGTTATTGGAAAGTAGTATTCATTTTTAAAGGTTGAATATACAAGGCTGTGTTAATTTAAAATGTACTTGGCTGCATGTACAACACATTAAAACTTCACATAACAAAAATGTTTACTGCTCTCTCACCCAGAATGCAATTCTGGTCTTCCCACTCCCTCAGCCCAGAATGTTCTTTTTGCTAAAATTCACATCAGTAGAAATTACAACTGAGAAGAATGTCATTCAGTTAAAGTGATTTCATGTTAGCCTTTCCACAACAGAGAATAGTTCTCATCATTGTTATCAATCCTGTTTCCATCTTCCTTCATCCGCCTCCCCAACCTAATGTGAAATGTTGCTATAGGGCAGAATCGTCCCAGATTTGCACTAAGAGCGGTAGTGGGCAGGAGAAATGACGTTTTACTCCCCCAATCGCAATGGCAGCTTCTCACGCTATATCCTCACAAATCCGCCACATTAATTATGCATTCCTGGGAAACACGCCGTTTCCATGGCGGGTGGGCTCTCATTCACCCACCACACCATCACCTCACCGCTTCATCACACCGGGTGCCACATTCAGAGTGCTGCCATGCGCAGACCTCTCAGTGCTTCCAGCCCAGGGCTGTTACACAGAAGACGTGGCCCTGAAAGGCAAAAAGACTGCAGCCCCAAGATTCAATGATGTGTCCTTCGAGCATCTTTTGGACACAGTGGAGGCCCACTGTGATGTCCTCTACCCTCACTCTGGCTGCAGAATGAGCAGCAACATCACCAATCCAGCTTGGGAGACGGTGCCAGCGGTGGTCAGCACCAATACCCTACAAAAGAGTACATCACCCAGTGCCACAAGAGGATGAGTGATCTCCTCCACTCGCCAGGGTAAGTCAGTCACTGTCAACTCACACACTCACAAACCCATCAAACATCCACAGGGCCCTCACTCACTGCCAGTTCAAGGGGCATCACCATTCACTTTCTCATACACACCTTCGTTGTCCTCATCCCATCCATGGGACCACTCACCACCCACACATGCCAGACAGATTTATCATCTGGCCTAACATGCACCCTGCTTACACTCTCTTGATCTCTATTCATGCAGCACAAGAGGAAGAGGTCGCAGACTGGTGGAGGAATGCCTGAAATCAAAGTCCTTACAGACTTTGGAAACAGAGCCATCCAGCTGGCCAGCAATGACCAGGACTGGTCCTGTGCCAATGGTGATGTCGGTGCTGCTCTACCAAGTGGAGATCCAGCAGTGCAACATCCATCAGACAACCATGCTGTGCGTGATGTGTCCTGTTTCACAGGTCACTGTCAGGCACTAATTATCTCTCCTTGCTTTTGCAGGCACATCTCTCAAATAGCCAACAGAATCCGTGACCCAGGGCCTCCAATCAAGCCCCGGAGAAACCTCTGAAGGGGAATCCTTGAAATCCCATCACAGTGCTCACCCATACCCTCCACCAGTGCAGAGATATACACCTCAGTGGGACCTAGCTTTAGAGTAGCCTCAGGATCACAATCTGTTGAGCACATCTCACTTTCTGATCCACAGCAGGAGGAGGTAGAGACTTCCAAGGTTCCCAGCACTCTGATGACTGTTGGAGACCAGAACGTTGCTAAGTCCAAGTCAGATGAGGAGCCTCTGGACTTGATCATGTCACAGTTGCTGGAGCTGCAAAGGCAAGCTTGGAAACAACAGGAAGGGATGTCTGCTGCACTCCTCAGATTGCAAGGCACGATGGAGCGGTCCATCCGCCTTCAGGCTGAGGTGATAGCACCGTCATTGCAATGCACCGAGATCAACACTGGCAGGATGGCAGCCGCCATGGTGACCTTGGTCCAGATCGTCACTCCTGCACTGCTGCACGGGCTCAACTCCATCGCTGATGCCATAGTTGGCCTCCAACAGTGTGTACACAAGAGGGGTGCTGGGCAGCTCAATCTCACTCCAGCTAATCCTTCCGCTCACAGAGTCAGCCAGGGGCCCTCTCACACCCATAGGGAGGAGGGTCAGCAGGTGTACCCCCTGGGGCCATCCACCTAGCTAACCCCAAGAGTGTCTGGCCCATCCAACTCTTCTCTTCCTGTGACCCCAGCAGCCCCAGCTTCACAGGCGGAGGAGGGTGTCACTGCCGCACAGCAGGATCCCGAAAGCAGGCTGGGACTTTCCAAGTTGTGGCCCTCCAGAGGACTCCAGCCAAAGCCATCAGACAGGGCATCACAGTCAGCAGGCTGCCTCCACCTCTGCTGTGGATGTATGGGGAGCACCAAGACGTAGTGGCAGGGTTAGGAAAGTTAAAGAGAATTAGTTGCACAGCCTGGGTACAGGTGTTAATTAAAGGTGGGCATCTATAGACCCTGGTCTAGCTCAGCGCTGACCAGCGACGGCTCACTGTGGCTCATCGCTGGTGTGTGTGGGAGCCCCAGCCGCCCCTTCCAGAAGGTGCTGCCCCTCCCTCTGTGCAGCCAGGTGCCTCAGTTGCTCTCTTCTCCATCGTCTCTGCTCTCTGTAATCCATGAGTAATACAGCTAGTTCACCAGGCTCCCTGATCCTCATGTACTCGTCCTGCAGGATGAAAGACAGAGACGCGTGGGTTAGCATGGGTGTACTAAGAACTTCTCTAGGTTAAGTCTGAAGGTCCCTTAACACATCCCAGAGAGTGCTGGCCACCAGAGTTTAATACTGAGAGCTAAGTGGATGGACAAGCATTGAGATGTTGAAGTGTAAAGGAAGTGAATGCTGGATGATGCTGAGAGCTAAGTGGATGTGAGGAGTGATATGATGGTGAGTATTTAATGAGATAGAGTGAAAGAGGGTTGGATTTAGGTGAATCAGTAAATGCGCTCGTTTTTTCTGATCTGGTTAATTCATTAAAACTACATCAGATCTGTTCCCGGGACACACCATTCCTGCTCCTCTCCTCCTCGTTTACGCGCCCAACCACACCTTCTTGCTGACAGCTGCCAATTTCTCCCTCCCAATTACTCGGGAAAGTTCTGTCCCTCCTGTTCCTAACTGCAGCCTACAGTAATTCTGGTGAGACCTGTGTCCTTCATCCATCCTCAATTCCTTCAATTTTCATTTCTGGAGTGCCCCTCCAAATGCAGATGCACGTAACACCTGCTGTACAGCTTGAAGATGCAAAACCCAGAAATCAAAATGAATTGGTAGAATTGAGTTGACATTACAGATCATAACACATTCAATTAAAAGTCTCAGCTTTCCCAATGCGAATCCACACCCCACCTCTCCAATCATCCATCCTTGCCTCTCTATTCTGCACCCCCGCCACTCCATTCCGCACCCCCGTCTCTCCAACCATTCACCCCCGTCTCTCCATTCCGCACCCCCACCTCTCTAATCATCCACCCCCACCTCTCTGTTCCACACCCCTGCCTCTCCGTTCCGCACCCTCGCCTCTCCACTCTGCACCCCCGCCTCTCCATTCCGCACCCCCACCTCTCTGATCATCCACCCCCACCTCTCTGTTCCACACCCCTGCCTCTCCGTTCCGCACCCTCGCCTCTCCACTCTGCACCCCCGCCTCTCCATTCCGCACCCCCACCTCTCTGATCATCCCCCCCCACCTCTCTGTTCCACACCCCTGCCTCTCCGTTCTGCACCCCCTCCTCTCCACTCTGCACCCCCACCTCTCCATTCCGCACCCCCACCTCTCTAATCATCCACCCCCACCTCTCTATTCCACACCCCTGCCTCTCCATTCTGCACCCCCGCCTCTCCGTTCTGCACCCCCGCCTCTCCACTCTGCACCCCCGCCTCTCCATTCCGCACCCCCACCTCTTTAATCATCCACCCCCACCTCTCTATTCCACACCCCCGCCTCTCCATTCTGCACCCCCGCCTCTCCACTCTGCACCCCCGCATCTCCGTTCTGCACCCCCGCCTCTCCGTTCTGCACCCCCGCCTCTCCGTTCTGCACCCCCGCCTCTCCACTCTGCACCCCACCTCTCCACTCTGCACCCCCGCCTCTCCACTCTGCACCCCCGCCTCTCCGTTCTGCACCCCCGCCTCTCCGTTCCGCACCCCGCCTCTCCACTCTGCACCCCCGCCTCTCCACTCTGCACCCCCGCCTCTCCGTTCTGCACCCCCCGCCTCTCCGTTCTGCACCCCCGCCTCTCCGTTCTGCACCCCCGCCTCTCCGTTCTGCACCCCGCCTCTCCGTTCCGCACCCCGCCTCTCCGTCCCGCACCCCGCCTCTCCGTTCTGCACCCCGCCTCTCCGTTCTGCACCCCGCATCTCCGTCCTGCACCCCCGCCTCTCCACTCTGCACCCCCGCCTCTCCACTCTGCACCCCCGCCTCTCCGTTCTGCACCCCCGCCTCTCCACTCTGCACCCCGCCTCTCCGTTCTGCACCCCCGCCTCTCCACTCTGCACCCCCGCCTCTCCGTTCCGCACCCCCGCCTCTCCGTTCTGCACCCCGCCTCTCCGTTCTGCACCCCCGCCTCTCCGTTCTGCACCCCCGCCTCTCCGTTCTGCACCCCCGCCTCTCCGTTCTGCACCCCCGCCTCTCCGTTCTGCACCCCCGCCTCTCCACTCTGCACCCCGCCTCTCCGTTCTGCACCCCCGCCTCTCCACTCTGCACCCCCGCCTCTCCGTTCCGCACCCCCGCCTCTCCGTTCTGCACCCCGCCTCTCCGTTCTGTACCCCCGCCTCTCCACTCTGCACCCCGCCTCTCCGTTCCGCACCCCGCCTCTCCGTTCTGTACCCCCGCCTCTCCACTCTGCACCCCGCCTCTCCGTTCTGCACCCCCGCCTCTCCGTTCCGCACCCCTACCTCTCCACTCTGCACCCCGCCTCTCCACTCTGCACCCCCGCCTCTCTGTTCTGCACCCCGCCTCTCCGTTCTGCACCCCCGCCTCTCCGTTCCGCACCCCTACCTCTCCACTCTGCACCCCCGCCTCTCCACTCTGCACCCCCGCCTCTCTGTTCTGCACCCCCGCCTCTCTGTTCTGCACCCCGCCTCTCCGTTCCGCACCCCACCTCTCCATTCTGCACCCCGCCTCTCCGTTCTGCAACCCCGCCTCTCCGTTCTGCACCCCCGACTCTCCGTTCTGCACCCCCGCCTCTCCACTCTGCACCCCCGCCTCTCCACTCTGCACCCCCGCCTCTCCGTCCCACACCCCGCCTCTCCGTTCTGCACCCCGCATCTCCGTTCCGCACCCCGCCTCTCCGTCCCGCACCCCGCCTCTCCACTCTGCACCCCCGCCTCTCCGTTCTGCACCCCGCCTCTCCGTTCTGCACCCCCGCCTCTCCGTTCTGCACCCCCGCCTCTCCGTTCTGCACCCCCGCCTCTCCACTCTGCACCCCGCCTCTCCGTTCTGCACCCCCGCCTCTCCACTCTGCACCCCCGCCTCTCCGTTCCGCACCCCCGCCTCTCCGTTCTGCACCCCGCCTCTCCGTTCTGCACCCCGCCTCTCCGTTCTGTACCCCCGCCTCTCCACTCTGCACCCCGCCTCTCCGTTCTGCACCCCCGCCTCTCCGTTCCGCACCCCTACCTCTCCACTCTGCACCCTCGCCTCTCCACTCTGCACCCCCGCCTCTCTGTTCTGCACCCCGCCTCTCCGTTCCGCACCCCTACCTCTCCACTCTGCACCCCCGCCTCTCCACTCTGCACCCCCGCCTCTCCACTCTGCACCCCCGCCTCTCTGTTCTGCACCCCGCCTCTCCGTTCCGCACCCCACCTCTCCATTCTGCACCCCGCCTCTCCGTTCTGCAACCCCGCCTCTCCGTTCTGCACCCCCGACTCTCCGTTCTGCACCCCCGCCTCTCCACTCTGCACCCCCGCCTCTCCACTCTGCACCCCCGCCTCTCCGTTCTGCACCCCCGCCTCTCCGTCCCGCACCCCGCCTCTCCACTCTGCACCCCCGCCTCTCCGTTCTGCACCCCCGCCTCTCCACTCTGCACCCCCGCCTCTCCGTTCTGCACCCCGCATCTCCGTTCCGCACCCCGCCTCTCCGTCCCGCACCCCGCCTCTCCGTTCTGCACCCCCGCCTCTCCATTCTGCACCCCCGCCTCTCCGTCCCGCACCCCGCCTCTCCGTTCTGCACCCCCGCCTCTCCGTCCCGCACCCCGCCTCTTCGTTCTGCACCCCCGCCTCTTCACTCTGCACCCCCGTCTCTCCACTCTGCACCCCCGCCTCTCCACTCTGCACCCCCGCCTCTCCATTCTGCACCCCCACCTCTCCGTCCCGCACCCCGCCTCTCCACTCTGCACCCCCGCCTCTCCGTTCCGCACCCCCGCCTCTCCGTCCCGCACCCCGCCTCTCCGTTCCGCACCCCGCCTCTCCGTTCTGCACCCCGCCTCTCCGTTCCGCACCCCGCCTCTCCGTTCTGCACCCCGCCTCTCCACTCTGCACCCCCGCCTCTCCGTTCTGCACCCCCGCCTCTCCGTCCCGCACCCCGCCTCTCCGTTCTGCACCCCGCCTCTCCGTTCTGCACCCCCGCCTCTCCGTTCTGCACCCCCGCCTCTCCGTCCCGCACCCCGCCTCTCCGTTCTGCACCCCGCCTCTCCGTTCCGCACCCCGCCTCTCCGTTCTGCACCCCGCCTCTCCGTTCCGCACCCCGCCTCTCCACTCTGCACCCCCGCCTCTCCACTCTGCACCCCCGCCTCTCCGTTCTGCACCCCCGCCTCTCCACTCTGCACCCCGCCTCTCCGTTCTGCACCCCCGCCTCTCCACTCTGCACCCCCGCCTCTCCACTCTGCACCCCCGCCTCTCCGTCCCACACCCCGCCTCTCCGTTCTGCACCCCGCATCTCCGTTCCGCACCCCGCCTCTCCGTTCCGCACCCCCGCCTCTCCGTCCCGCACCCCGCCTCTCCGTTCTGCACCCCCGCCTCTCCGTTCTGCACCCTGCCTCTCCGTTCCGCACCCCGCCTCTCCGTTCTGCACCCCCGCCTCTCCGTTCTGCACCCCCGCCTCTCCACTCTGCACCCCCGCCTCTCCGTTCTGCACCCCCGCCTCTCCGTCCCGCACCCCGCCTCTCCGTTCCGCACCCCCGCCTCTCCGTTCTGCACCCCCGCCTCTCCGTCCCGCACCCCGCCTCTCCGTTCCGCACCCCGCATCTCCGTTCTGCACCCCGCCTCTCCGCTCTGCACCCCCGCCTCTCCACTCTGCACCCCCGCCTCTCCGTTCTGCACCCCCGCCTCTCCGTTCTGCACCCCCGCCTCTCCGTTCTGCACCCCCGCCTCTCCACTCTGCACCCCCGCCTCTCCGTTCTGCACCCCCGCCTCTTCGTTCTGCACCCCTGCCTCTCCGTTCTGCACCCCTGCCTCTCCACTCTGCACCCTGCCTCTCCGTTCTGCACCCCGCCTCTCCGTTCCGCACCCCGCATCTCCGTTCCGCACCCTGCCTCTCCGTTCTGCACCCCGCCTCTCCGTTCTGCACCCCCGCCTCTCCGTTCTGTACCCCCGCCTCTCCACTCTGCACCCCCGCCTCTCCACTCTGCACCCCCGCCTCTCCACTCTGCACCCCGCCTCTCCGTTCTGCACCCCCGCCTCTCCACCCTGCACCCCGCCTCTCCGTTCCGCACCCCGCCTCTCCGTTCTGCACCCCCGCCTCTCCGTTCTGAACTTCGCCTCTCCGTTCTGCACCCCCGCCTCTCCGTTCTGCACCCCTGCCTCTCCATTCTGCACCCCCGCCTCTCCACTCTGCACCCCCGCCTCTCCACTCTGCACCCCCGCCTCTCCACTCTGCACCCCCGCCTCTCCGTTCTGCACCCCCGCCTCTCCACTCTGCACCCCCGCCTCTCCACTCTGCACCCCGCCTCTCCGTTCCGCACCCCGCCTCTCCGTTCTGCACCCACACTCCCCATACAGAAACTGCCTCAGATTGATTTTGTGACTATGAGTATTATGGGTTGGTAATCCCTATGTACCAACACTGTCTCCTATTGGTGCAATGTTTTGAAAATGGGATTATTATAATTTGTATAGTCATGTGTGTTACAAGGTGTGACGTGGATAGATTAACGCTGCAGTTGTGTGATTTTGAAGAGCTGAGTCTGTGTGATTAATGCCTGGTACCCATTTTGGAGGCATGCCATAACACCAATGATGTTCTGTCCTCTTGCTGGGGGTGGTGCTGAGTAGTGTTGGTGAAGAGAAACACTTGGATATGAAGTCTTCATTGGACAATTCTCATGGTCATTTTTATTTGCATTACAATATCAGGCCAAACCTGACATTAGTGATGACCTGGAAATAATTTTACCACTTGCTACACAATAGCCCTTCTCCACGCCCACCTCTTTGGCCAAGAGTCTTCCCTTAACTCAACGGAGCCTTTCACCCATCTCCAGTATTATCCCTCTGCCTAGACCACTCCCTCTGAGCTCTTACTCTAAACCTTTCCATTGAAAACTGCCGGCCTGGCATCAGACATCTCAATTTCTCTGCTCCTTTCACTTACTCTAACTTATCTCCCTCTGAACTTGCCACACTCCAATCTCTCATGTCCAGCTCTAATATTGTCATCAAATCTACTGACAAGGGCGGTGCAAAATTGTCTAGCGTACTGATCACTACCTAGCAGAGGCCAAACACCAACTCTCCAACACTTCCTCCTATTTCCTGCTGGATCATGACCCAACCACTGAACATCAGCCGTGATATGGGATTGTCACCAATCTCATCTCCTCTGGAGATCTTGTTCCCTCCACAGCCTCCAATCTCATAATCCCCCAAACCCTAACAGCCCACTTCAACTTCCACCCTAAGATCCACAAAGAGGATTGTCCTGCTTGACCTATCGTTTCAGCCTGTCCCTGCCCCACTGAACTGATATCTCACTATCTTTTTTCTCCCTTTGTACAGTCTTTTCCCTCCAAATCCATCAATGGCAGTTTTGATAAAAGGTCACTGAAACATTGACTCTGTTTCTCTCTCCACAGATGCAACCCGGCCTGTTGTGTATTGCCAGCATTTTCTGTTTGAATTTTATCACTTGCTTATTTGGGTATAGAAAGTGTACGGTATGGTGAGAGCTGTAAAGATCAACAATTCAGGGAGGTTATTTTATATAATCACATTTACAATACAAAGGGAATACAGAACAATATGGTGCACTATTTATATACATGTTATTCTCAAACAAAAGGAATTCATAGGCTAGTTGTGTGATATAACAACAGAGGTATTATAGTTCTTGAGATAAAATGTGCTAAATTGTCCAAACAAAGTGCGTTTGAGATATTCTAACATGCTAATATTCACCAATAATCAGCCATTAAAGCACTTTGGGAGGACAAGGCCAGTCCGCAATAGGAGGTCTGGAGTGAGGGAATGTAGACTGAATTAGGTGGCTCTCAATCTACTGCAGTCAGCAATGTACAGGTCCATGTCTTATTGGTCTTTCACTGATAACAGTAATGAAGGAATCTGCTGCTCTGTTGATGATGCTGACTTACTGACTGAGACCTGTAATCAGGAGACCCACCTGGCAATGCAAAGCAGAATGGATTTGATTAAATAAATTACTGGAATATTTTGAAACTAGTCCAAGGATTTCTGCTGAAATGTACCCAATATCCAGAGTTTTTTTGTGAGCAAACATTTTGATGGACCATAATCTGTTCCCATTCTGTGCCACTTAATCGGTACCTTTTGCTTTTTCAATAGGAACTGTGAAGGGCTGAATATCCGGTACAGAACTTGCAGCAGTGTGGTAAGTTTTTGACTTTGAAATTCCTCTTTTTTTTAGATTTTTTTTCCCTCTGGTGAACCAGGCCATAATGAAAAACACAGTGACCAGCTTTGCATCGATACATGCAACCTTTAGCTTATGCTACCCACACAGACTGTGGGGCTCCTGTCAATCAAACCTCCCAAGGGGTTTCAGCAGTGAGATAGACAGGCACTTCTGAAGCTGCTATTCTATCTGACTGTAGTGAAAATGAGCAGAACAAATGAGTAAAAATTCATAACTAGTCACATGCTTTCATTCAGAGACTCCACTAAGGAGAGTCTAGAGGGAATTCATTTTACTCCCAATATCTACCTCAAAAATAGAGAAAGTGAAAACATGTATCATCTGATAAAATATTTCTTCATAGAAACCTTCTATTTTGGATTTCCTATTCTTTCCAGCCATTTCAGGGATATCAGTTATGTGGAGGGGTTGTGTGCATTATAGAGTGTCTCCTTTCACTGTAATGGGAAGTGAAACTTGGAAATCAATACAGAGATATCCAACCCTAAAAACACACACCATCTACCACATAGTCATTTACTAGAGAGCTTTCTGGGGCTTGGAATGGGTCTAAAGCTGATCTGTAATGCTGGTTCCCAATGAGATGCTTAATAAGTGACATATGTATTCATTCCATAGGCTTCCAAAGCTACTGATACGAATGCATAAATGCCTAATACATTCCTTTACCATCTAGAATGGTCATATATTAAAGAGCAGACACAAGAGAGTCATACAATAGGTTATGTGTTAACTGATTAACCAACATTAATCTCCAAGTTTTGGTGGTCTTGGTGGAGTGGGGTGGGGTGGGTGGGTGGTGGGGAGTGGGGGGGCTGCGGGAAAGGGTGAAGAAATATTTTGATATTCTTCCTTCTTTAAGAGTACATTAAATATCTACATTCGCTGAACTGCTTCATCAGTGATCATTTTGACAGCTATTATTGGCTGAATTTTGGTTGTATTGTGAAAAAGGACGGCTTCATCTAACCAAATATATATCTATTGTCACATTTATGTCTTATACCATTTTAGCATATTTCCTAGAGATGTCTCAAAACACTTCATAAACATTCAGTTACTCAGGAATATTATATGTTGTTGCACAGTAGAATCTCTCAATAAGCAATGAGAAAACTAAGCAGATAATAGGGTAGAAATTGATACTCGTTGCAGCTGTTTTTCAGGGTGTAAATTGGGTATGAAGCTGAGTAGTTTGACAGTGGGATGGATTGTGCCCAATCTGTGCCAACGTTGTTCCTGCTGCCAAATTTGTGGTGCTCATTCTTTAGGCATCCTAGACAAGTGCCTAAAATGAGCTTTAGGCTCCTTGAATTTGTAAATGAGGGGTCTGCTGCCTGTTAAAGGACCCCTTTATAAGTTCATCACCACTGGTATTGTGCCTGGCACTCAGGATTCTACAGTGGATCCTTGACCACCAACCATAGATACAGCACAGAGGAGGCCATTCAGTCCATTGTGCCAACTTTTTGAAAGTGCTCCCTGCTCTTTCCCCATATCCTGCAAAACTTTGCCTTCAAGTATCTATCCAATTCCCTTTGAAAGTTGTTATTGAATCTGTTTCCATCACCCTTTCAGGCAGCACATTCCAGATCACAACGCTCACTGTGTTTAAAATAAATAATCTCCTCCTCGCTCCCTCAGGTTCTTTTGACAATCACCTTATACCTGTGTCTTGAGATTACCAAGCCTTCTGCCAGTGGAAACAATTGCTCCTTATTTACTCTATCAAAACAGTTCAGGATTTTAAACACATCCATTAAATCTCCACTTAAACTTCTCTGCTCTAAGCAGGACAGCCCTGCTTTTCCTATCTCCACATAACTGAAGTCCTACATTTTTAATTGTTTCATTTATTAAAGGTTTAATTATTTTTATAAAGAAAAATTAAAATGCCTCAGAAGAAATAAGTATGTCAACATTGTACTACACCAAATCTTTGCTGATAATTGGCTCCTCTTATCAATAAAGGGTGAAATAATTGGTGTAAGTATAAAACAAATTGCCCATTTTATAGTCACACTGGCTTTTCCACTCAGATTTTAACTCACTTAAACTCATTCACTTATGCAGTTAAAATCGGGTCCTTAGTCACCAGAGTAAAACATATCCCAATGCTTTAAATTTAAGCACACTGTAAATCAGCTTTGAATGGAATATTATTTGTAATTAAACACAATAACAAATAAAAGATTAACTGCCTTACAGCCTGATTGTAATATAAGATTATATTTCACAATGAGCAAAGTATAATAGAAAAAAACTTCTAAAATTAACATTTTTAAAAGATTAAGTGAATTGTTTTAATGCTGTGCCTGCACTCTAAATATTTTTTCTAATTCTTATGGGCAGGCAGCTTTCCTGTGGGAAGCTCCAGGTATGGCCATTGGAATCTCTTGCATCTTTTTGTGTGTTCTGTGACCTTTCAGTATGAACTGATACTTACGTAATTACTTGTCCATGACAGCTGGGATTGCAGCCGAACTTCCACCAGATGTGAAGGACTTCTGATCTTTGATAATCTTTATTTAATCTGTGGTTTGTTTAATTGTGGAGTGCACTTGCCTGATAATCAAGGAACTGCCGTTACCCATTCAAACACTGGCTGGCTCATTCCTCCCTTACCAGACTGCTAAATGCTAATGGACTCTGGAAAATATAGTTGATGATACAGAGTCCGCATGTCTTGTAGGTCAGCCTTTAATTTCCATGGCGACTGTTTTATTGCTTTGTTCGAGGTTATTTCCACCAATAAATGCAAGAATTTCAGAACTGAATGCTTTTCCAAGTGGAAAAAACATGCTGTGAGACACAGTCCCCCTGTTGTTACTCTGCAGGGAGAGTTCCAGAGCAATTCTGAGGTCTGTCAGCCCTTGAGTTCAATACTTGTATTCTTTATCATCAGTTAGAGTTTTAAAAAAATGCTCCCCTCCCCATCCCACCCCACCCTCCACATCATTTCCTCCCCTCTTTTTCTGACAGTGCTGAATCGCACTGGACTAAATCTCCTGGTGTGTAACTAGTCGGAGTCACTGACTCCTGAAGGTGACTATAGAGGGTGTGTGATAATGGTGTAAACAAGTGACTCCGAGATTGTTGGTTCAATTCCCCCATAGCAAATTATGAAACTAAATCCAATGAAAGCTAATAATTTCTGGTCTTCTCCAGAATGCACATGGCGCATTACAGCAGCTTCCCCATCATGGCTTCACTAATGACCTGTGGCTCAGTCTATATGTGACTCCAATACCAATCTACAGGACATGATTCTAAACATCCTCAGGGAAATCGGAAAGGACAATAAATACTGCCTTGACATTGTTACCCACATCCCAAGAATGAAAACCCCTTTTTGTTCCTTGTTTCTTTCCTGATGTATGAACTTGAAGTTTTTGGAATGCTTGTTATAAACAAATACTTCCTGCTACTGACTCATGGGAGATTCTCACAATAGGGAGTAATTTTTGACTCCTCCAGTTTGTATTTTTATCTTATTGATCTCTGTCCCTTTCTCTGTGCCCCACATGGTGTGATTGGCAGAGGCATTGCTGTGAGGAGCAGGGTCACTGGAATATGTGAACAAATTGTGCATTCTTTAAACTGAGCTCAGCTGTAGGAGCTTGAATCCTCAAGCTGAAAATGTCAGGGAAATAACAGCAACAGTGGAGAAATGCAGCAATTCCTGATCTAAACAACTACGCCACCAATGGTGACGAAATAGCCATGTTTGGAATTGGAAGCGATTTAATGGTATTGGTAAACAGCCTAGTCACTCTGGAGAAGGAACACAAAGCAAATGGTAGGAACGATGAGGGAAGACTGAAGAAGCTGGAATTGTTCTCCTTAGGGCAGAGAAGTTTAAGAGGAAATTGGATAGCATTCAAAAGCTTTTGATGAAGCAAATATAGAGTATATGCTTCCACTGGCAGGAGGGTCTTAACCAGAGGACATAGTTTTAAGGTGAAAATACCAGATGCAATGTGAAGAAACTTTTTATACAATATACAGGGAGTTTGTGATCTGGAATGTGCTGCCTAAAAAGGTTGTGCAAACAACTTCAGTAGTAATTTTCAAAAGCGAGTTGGGTACAAGTACTTGAAGGGAAAAATTGAGGGGTTATGATGAAAGAGCAGGGCAGTGGTATTGATTGGGTAGCTCTTTCAAAGAGCTGACAAATGCATGATGGGCCTAATGGCCTCCATCTGTGCTGTATCATTCTATAAAGTTGAAATAACTGGCCAAAACAACAGTGATCAAGGATGGAGGAAGCCATGTTTAAAGCATACAATGTTCTGCTCACATCACATATTGAGTATTGTGTCCAATCCTGTGCATTGAGCTATGCCAAATAGACCAGAATTTTATGACCACAGTGTCGGCATGCGGTAGACCCAACCCTTCGTGAAATGGGGTGTGAGGACCTCAGGAGGGCATTCTGATGTCATCGCACTGCCTTGCTATATTTTGGTTGGCAGGCAAGCGCAAGAATTGGAAGCATGCCTGCTGACAGGTAAAGCGCCAATTAAGCCCATTAAATCCCCAATTGACAGCGATTTTGAGTGGCCCGTGCGCTTTTACGCTCAGCACATGGGCCAATCAGCCAGACAGCCTTCACATTTTTCATTCACTTTACATCTAGGGTGGGATAAAAGGCCCAGAAGATGTTGGTGAGATGAGGAGTTAGGAGTTTAGCTGTGAGTTGTTTGGTTGTTTTGGATAATTCATGGATTGCTAAACATTTGCAGAGGCTTTCTGCAGAAAGGCTGCTTCTGTGCAGAAACATGTGCAACCATCTGGACAAACATGAGGATTGTGTGCTCAGCTGGAGGGACCTCCTCTGAAGAGGAGAGGGCCAGAAGAGAGAGGGGGCCAGCTGCCCACAGGCACCTTCCCCAGACAGAATCTGCCCTCTGGATTGAGAGCCGCAGTCAGTGAGGTGGAGGCCCAGCAGATAAAAGCAAAAAACTGTGGATGCTGGAAATCCAAAACAAAAACAGAATTACCTGGAAAAACTCAGCAGGTCTGGCAGCATCGGCAGAGAAGAAAAGAGTTGACGTTTCGAGTCCTCATGACTCAACAGTTCTTCTCCGCCGATGCTGCCAGACCTGCTGAGTTTTTCCAGATAATTCTGTTTTTGTTTTGGAGGCCCAGCAGGCTTTGCAAGGGAGAAGGGTGCAGAGACGGTGCCAGTACCCGGCAGGTAGAGTTATATAGGCAGCAGTCTGGAACTGACTGAGTATCAGTGGTGAAGAAGGCTCTTCCTCTCCAGGGACACTGTCACCTCGATCTGCAAAATGATCGGCCCCAACAGTCTCCAACTGTGTAGGTGGCCACCCTGTGCCAGTGATTCTGAAGGTGACAGTGGCCCTGAACATTTCTGCCTCAGAATCATCCTGGGGTCAGTGGGAGACCTCTGTGGAGTCTCGCAATCTGCTGCCCACAGCTGCATCAAGCTGGTCACTGACGCTCTGCTCCGAAGGGTCAACACCTTCATTCACTTCAGGACAGACGAGACCAGCCAGGCAGAGCGAGCCAGGGGCTCCGCGGCAATTGCAGGTTTTCCTCGAATTCAGGAAGCCATGGACTGCCGTGTGTGCCCATAAAGGTGCCAGTGGAGGAGCTGGAGGCCTTTGTCAATAGAAAGGGTTTCCACTCTCTGAACATCCAGATTGTGTGTGACCAAAAGAGTCCGATACTGCAGGTTTGTGCCAGGTACCCAGGAAGCTGCCATGATGCCTACATCCTGCATTACCCCCAGCCGCCAAGCTTGTTCATTGTACCAGTACACTGGATGGCTGACTCCTGGGGAACATAGGCTATCTGCTGAAAAGGTGGCAGATGACACTGCTCAGACACACAGGGACTGCAGCCGAGGAGAGCTACAACTACAGTCATACATCCACAAGGGCAATCATTGAGAGGGCAACAGGCCTGCTCAAGATGAGGCTTTGCTGCCTGAGCCACTCAGGGGATCATTGGAATATCCTCTGGAACGTGTCTCCCTGATTGTAGTGACCGCTGTGCAACATTAAGAACTCAGAGTACATGCAGTCTGGTAGCTTTTCAGAACGGTCATCTGGCTGAGCAAGGACTTCTGAATGGATGAGCAATGGGGATTAGTGAATTTCACCAGTCAGTCTTACTACCACCGCCCCACGTCCCTCATACCCACCCCAGTCTCTTCCTTGTCCACTGGGCTCTTACCCTCCTCTGAGACTCCTACCTCTCTGGGTTCAGTGGACTGGCTCCACATGCACATGCCACCTTGAGTACTTGCTCCTCTGCCTAATTTAAGATTAGAAGATTAGGGACATCACTTGTCCATCCCCGCTCCTGTGCATTGTGACTCCTCTTCTCTTGTAACACGAAACTGCTTTCATTAGTCCCCCTTCCACATGCCAGAACATACCAGCCTTCCCCACCACCCGCCCCCCACCCCCCCCACCCCCCCAAATACGGAGGTTCAGGCGCCCATCACATTGTCCCACCTCACCGTTACATAAATGCTAGCCCTCTGGTCTAATCACATCTAGTCTTTCGAGGCTCAGGAATATGTGCCAATTCCCGCTGGGTATTTCACACCCGTGAACAGCAGTAAAGTGCTGAAACCCACAAAGACATCTCTGCATAGTTCCATTTAGATTCAGTACTCACCCTGACAGAGCGCAGAAGCTATTGAACTCTTCCTGCATTGCATACAGGTCCTACGCACTACATCAGCTCTGTTGACCTGACCTGCCACCTCCACTCAGGCCTTCGTTATCACGTGAGGTGGCTATCTCGTGCAGTAAAATATCCCATCGCTCACTGACTGCCTCCAGCAGAATCCACAGGCACTCATCAGCAAAGCAGGAAGCAGGCTGGCTCCGGGAATTTCCATCCCGCCTCGCATGGTCTCCGGGTGAGGATGACATTCTGCAGACACAGTGGACCAGCAGAATGACCGAAAAATTAGCCAGATCCCTGGAAATTCAAAGCAGCTCCCCAAGGTTGCTGAACAACGATTATCAGCCTTAAGAGAGCTCCCTTGAAACCCCCCACCCGCACCCTCGCTCATCCCACTGCCCACCCTCTTCCCACCCCTTCCGGCATTGTTGACCCTGTCTCAGCACGTGTTTAACGCTGGCCGGCAGTTATTTGGACAGTCAGTGAAATTGCTACCGGGAGCTGATGGCGGGCAGAAGATTTCACATCCACTCCTGGCCCTGCTGAATGCACTCACCCGCCAGGCCTAAAATTCAGGCCCAAATGGATTCAAGCCATCGAGCAATGGACAGAACAACAATTGAATCCTAGTATCAGAAAACCATGTCAGGAGAGAGGACTGTGTTCTTGTGATTTTCACCTTTCACTCAGATCTTTCACCTTCATAGGATGGGCCGGAGAGTCCCATAAAAAGACAAATCTGAATCAAAACTAAAGAGCTTTGCATATACTTTTGAGAACAGTTAAGATTTAAGAATAAATCAGGCATGATGTTCATCTTTTCCCTGACTATGGATGTTTCAGTAAGAGGAGATCCAAAACCGACAATGACCTGAACCTGACTTCCAATATGTGTCCAGCTGGAACATTAGTGGAGAGCTGGGGTTAGCGAGCTGGAACATTGGGAGCTGGAACATTGGGAGCCGGGACATTGGGAGCCGGGATATCGGGAGCCGGAACATCGGGAGCCGGGACATCGGGAGCCGGGACATCAGGAGCCGGGACACTGGGAGCCGGGACATTGGGAGCCGGGACATCAGGAGCCGGAACATCAGGAGCCGGAACATCGGGAGCCGGAACATTGGGAGCTGGAACACTGGGAGCCGGGATATTGGGAGCCGGGACACCGGGAGCTGGGACATTCGGAGCCGGGACATCGGGAGCTGGGACATTGGGAGCTGGGACACCGGGAGCCAGGTCACTGGGAGCCGGGACATTGGGAGCCAGGACATTGGAAGCTGCAAGCCTGTGCACTACCTTTGATTGAAGATCATAAAGTCCCAGAAATGACAATGGCGAGGGTGTTTTCCCATGATGCAGTTGGAGCGCACTAATTATGTCCAGATGCATTGCACTGTTAGATTGGGAGGGGGCAGGGAGAGTTGATGGTGACCATTTTCCATAGGAACAACCGATCATAAAATCTTCACTTTATACAGGCTGCGGTGATCTCAACTTCTTCTCTTGACTCCCGGGCATACCAGGCACATTGAGCAATGTCTGTCAGAAGATGATTTCTTTGAGTTGGCTTTACATTCGCTATGGCACCAGGTGCCAAGGTGTTAAAAACCAGTATCTCAGGGTCCTCTAGAATAGAGGTCTTACAGTATCTTGCTTGAGCCTGTTTCCTGCTTGAGTCCATATCAGTTGTCTGTATTTTGCTCCTGTACAAGGACTGATGAAGTTATACAACTTGCAGCTTAGGTTACAACAAACTGGTGTCCTACTGCACACTCAATGTTTTCATCTTTTATAAAGCTATATTCGGGGCTGGTAAGTCACCAACTATTTGGCAGCTGTGATGTCTTCTTGAAGATGTTTTGTCAGCTTTGGCTGTTTTCTAGTTTGTCGCGTGTATTGAATTGTGGATCTATTAGTAACAGAGCCATAATCATCTGAGATTAAAATGCTGATGTTCGGTTTAACCCTTTAACTTACTGAGGGTTTCAGGGTTAAGGAGTTCTGAGCCTTTCAAGAAATTCATGCACCAGAATTCTGTACATGGTTATAATTCCATTTTGTAATATTGCTACCAAGGCATTTTAGGAAGATTATTTCTATGTGTGTGTTAAAGATTTGTGTATCTTGGAAGCTGCAATGGTTCCTAATGGACAGTTTATATTGGATAACCAGACCCAAGTGGAAATGGTTCTTCACTGAGTTGAGGCATCTGTTTCTTTGAATCTTTAGACTTTTTTGCTGCTTGGCACCATTCCTCAGTAAGCTATCCACATCTTCAGCTGGACTGCTGATCAGGTCTTTTGGTTGCATTTACACAGCACATTTAGGAAAATCACTTGTGTGGGACATTTTTCTGGAAGCCTCTCATAGACTGCGGCTTTAGTTTGTTTTGTGGTGCCCTGAGTTATATCGACACTTCTGTTTTGATGCGCACCCAATATCACTTATTATGGCTGCAATTATGGCAATATAAATTTAGCTTTTATGATGCCCGACAGTATTGTTGGGCTCTGAAAAATCTCCCCTTAAAATCTCATAATAGAAAATGTTGATGTCCCCTGGATTAAATCAGTTCCTAACCATGGCAGAAACACCAAATAACCTCCCAAATAATGCAGTGAATATCTTAATGATAAAATGGGAATCTATGCACAATATCTCAACTTGCCACCTGCTGCACAATCAGATATTGTGAAAATATTCAGTTGGATTTCAGTACATGCTTTAGAAGGGTATATGATGCTTTCCAGCCATTTTTAAAAAATAAACAATTTGTAAATCAATTATTAATAACATAAGGTAAAAAGAGCTTCCTGATTTCTTCAACTAAATTATTATTAGATCTAATAAACATTTAATTTCCCATAAACTATGCTGTTTTATTGAATTTTACTTTAATTTAACTATAAACGTTATTCTGAAGTGTGTTCATGTGATTTTACAAGAATCATAAACAGTGAATCAGGTGATGTAAGGTTTTTGTTGCTAGCTGCTCATTACTCTATACCTTCAATCAAAACTTCTTAGAAATGCACACATTTTTGTTTCCCAATCAGGTTATGTGTTCTTCCCCATTCACTGTGCAACTAAGATCATCCATCTTGTTACAGCACTGACTTGCACTGGAGCTAAGTGGAAGCACCCAGCACCCAGGAAGCACCTGCTTAGTCCCTCGAGGCTCCATTCATGAGGCTCAGAAGAGTCATACAGACTTGAAATGTTAACTCTGTTTTTCTCACTCCACAGATTCTGTCATCCCTGCTGAGTTTTTCCAGCATTTTCTGTTCTTATTTCAGATTTCCATCATCTGCTGTATTTTGCTTTTATAAGAGGCACAGTGATGTTGTGTTTGCTGGTTTGTTGTGTATTTTATACCTCAGAGCAATGCAGAGATGACACACTACAGGTTATATGTGTGCAAGAAATTTATTTACAAGAGTTTTAAAATATCTCTGCAGTCACAAAATGTCTGCACTCATCCAACAGCTCTAGCTTCCAATACCTTGTACTGTTTGTTTACTTTTTTCAGAGACCACACCCAGGTTTAAACAATCAAGCAGACTTGCATAATTAAACAATTGAATACTACAGCTGTCTGGTCATCCCTCAAGAGTTTTACCATGGCTGCTGCCTCTCTCAGTCACTTATGTGTTTATCGTGGATTTGCACAGTCTGCATTTAACATTTAAATCAATGTTTGCATTGATTTTCATGTATCTCAAGTTGCAACCACTAATACTCTGATGTAGCATTTATTCATCAATCAGACAACAAGCTATCTTTTACAAATTCCTGGACCTACAACATTCACACAAAACCAACAAGCAAATAAAACAAAAAGCACAATTAGAGATTCAGTTGCCTTGGTTTCATGGGTTGTAATTCTAGGGCATTTTGAAAGGAATTGATAGAATAGATAGAGAGAGAGGGAGAGAACCTTTTCCCACTGGTGGACCGTTTAAGACAAGGAAACATAGCCTTAAATCAGATGCAAGCCATTCAGGGGAGAAGTGAGGAATCGCTTCTCTATGTGAAAGGGAGTAAAAGTGTAGAACTCCCCTCATGAAAAACAGTAGATGCTAGATCTATCAATAATTTCACATTTAAGATTGATAGATTTTAGCTAACTGAAGATATTAAGAGATAATCAGCCAAGGTAGGTGAATGGAGTTAAGATCCAGATCAGCCATGATCTCACTGAATGGTGGAACAGGTTTGAGGGATTGAATGGCCTCCTGCTGTTCCTATATTCCTCTTATGGGTCACACGTGTGCAGTGATCCATAGTTTGGGCATCCCTGGCATGATGCAGACCAGATATTCAATTTGAATCTGCCATGTAGAGTGAATTTCCCTTCCAATATTTCATCAACATTTGCATTGTCTAAATTGCTTCATTCCAAAGAAGCCTCGCTTATCTTCATTCATCCCAAGGAGAGCAATAATGCTTTTGTTAAAATGCTAACATTATTGTCTTCACTTCTGTGCTGCTGGAATTGCTTTGCTCTGCCTCATTTCTGCTCTCATCCTATGTCGAGGGCAGTAGCTAATACTGCTTCACAGTTCCATTGAGAAGGCCCTTGTCCAAATGGCCATTCTTCTTATGCCATCCCAGGTAACGAAAGTCAATAGATTTTCAAACACAGGAGGCACGCAGTTCACTCTTTGCTTGATGTTCATAAATCCACACTTCCCAGCCTAATAGCTGGAGTGGAAATCCTAGAAGATTTTCCTGTGTAGCCCACGGCCAGTGAGACCAATTGTAGCATTTTCACTGCCTCAGCAGCTGAGATCAGCTAACACATTACAAATCAGGTCCAAACGTCTGGGCATCACAATTACCTGCTGATCTTTCGGGGGCCATCCTAAAATGATTTTCTTTATATAATGTTACAAATGCTTCAGTGTAATAGTTTGCGTAGCACCTCCTGGAATGTACCCTGTTCCCTGTAGTCACCATGGTAACCACAGCCATGGATATTCAAAGCAGGTTGTTTCAGAGGCTAAACCTTCCTAAAAACTCCCCAATGTAGTGACACCACCCTTTTAAATATAAATAGCTGAAAGGCAACCAAGACTCATTGATTTACATTAAGTCCAGATGGACGCTCTGATTCCTATTTTAAATGTTCTTGAGTTAGTACCTCCCTCCTCATTTTGTTGAATTTCCACAACCTGAACACAGCAGAAATCTCTGCTCTGAGTTAATCAGTGCTTGACACTGGCAGGGTTCAAATGGTGATAGTGGTATTGAATTTACTGTAATAGTTGATATTAAAATAATTATTTCCAAATGCCAATGAAACATGGCAACTTAAAGTAAACACCTTAAACCCTGAACTTATCAGGATTTGCAATTGTTGCCAAGTCCCAATCATGCAATTGTAAAATTTAACCTTGCCAGAACTTGTATTGGCCATTTTATGGAATCATTATAAAATTAAATTCAACTGTGGCCATTACGCAACATTATGAAATTGCTTTAAAATTTGAATTGTAAAATGAAATGTTAAAACCCATGTAACTTGATGTGAACAGATTACATATTTATCCAGTTTCCATGAACTGTGTATTTATGTATCATATAACCATTAATTTGTTAGTGTATGTAAGTGATGAGTTTGATTCTTCAGTTGGAGTGAGATTCATATAATACCTGTATTACAGTAGAATTTATGATCAATTCAATGTTTAGTCCACACTGACCAAGATTATTTCATGGTCTTAAGCATGTTCAGAGACCTGGTGGAATGAAGTCACCCGCACTTTCTGTCATCTCTATCCGTGGTGGCCTTTATCTTTAGATTGCTTTATTATTATTGAGGGTGTTCACTATAATGTTGCAGCAGATCGTGCTACATTCAAAGCTTGGCACTGATGTCAGGATTTACCAGATGTTTGTAGTAACAACATCTGCTGGTTGAGTAGATCAGTCACAAATAGACCAAGACTATGGACGTATAGCCTGCAGCCCCAGTGAAGGCGGAGGGAAACATTGCCGAGACTCATCAAGCACTTACTGATTCTTCTCTAGGCCAGAAATAAGAGACAATTTCTCTCTCCTTTCTGTGCCTGGAAATAGTGCAAAATAATTAACAAAAAAACAACATTCTTGGTAACAGTGTAGCATCTCATCCCGCCAACTAGATCCTGCAGTGACTTTAATATGATGCCACTTTAGTTATCCCTGGGGGATATTTGCCCACTTTGACAAAATTTGGCTCTTTGTGCAGAAATAAAAATTTGTGAAGAATCTGTATTTTAGTTGCGTTATGTCAAAATAAGCAGAAGATGATGCAGGAAATTATAATCTACCATTTCATTCACTGGTAATTGATACTTGCACAGCCACTTCTAAATGACCTCTCCATTTACTTTCTTAAGTATTTGTAAATGCAAAGGGTTAAATTTACTTGTGATTTCTGTCAGATTAATGTAATTTGCAATTACATGTGCTGAGTTCAGTTAAGGAATTAAGTTAACGCATTCAGAATCATTCTCTTCCTACTTTTTGTCAGTTGATCACTTTGCAGTGAAGTCAAATTTGATAGCTTAATCCGAATCAGTGCCTTTACTTTTCAGAATCACAGAATCACAGAATTTTAATGCCACTGAAGGAGGCCTTTGGCCCATCATGTCTGCACCAGCTCTCCAAATGAGCATTATGATCTCCACTACAAACCTTCCTCCAGCCCGAAAAATATCCATTGACCATAACTCTCTGCTTCCAATTTTTCAGCCAATTTTCTCTCCGTGTTGCTACTGTCCTATTTATTCCATACACAATAATTTTTCTCACAAGTCTGTTGTGTGGCACTGTGTCAAATGCCTTTTGAAAGTTCATGTGCACCACGTCAACAGCATTACCCTCATCGACCTTTTCTGTTACCTCTTCAAAAAACTCCAGTAAGTTAGTTAACCACGATTTCCCCTTTAGAAGTCCATGCTGGTTCTTCCTTATCAACCTATATTTTTCCATGTGACTACTAATTCTATCCTGAATAATTGTTTCTAGAATCTTGCCCACCACTGAAGTTAAGCTGACTGGTCTGTAATTGCTGGGCTTATCATTACAGCCTTTTTTGAACAAGGGCGTAATGTTTGCAATTCTCCAGTCCTCTGGCACCACCCCTGAGTCTAGAGAAGACTGAAAGATTATGGCCAGTGACCTTGCAATTTCTATTCTCCCTTCCTTACATATCCTTGGATGCTTCCTCCTTGTCAATTTTGAACCCTTCTATTTCTCTCTCCATCTAGGACTGCCCACCAGAAGCTGGTGACTTTCGTGCTCAGCAATGTTCTGCTCACAATGATGTCAAGTACCAAGGACAGTACTATGAATGGCTTCCTCTTTACAATGACCCTGACAAACCCTGTGCACTGAAGTGTCTGGCAATGGGTACAGCGTTAGTTGTGGAATTGGCACCTAAAGTACTCGATGGTACACGGTGTTACACAGAGACTCTGCATATGTGCATCAGTGGAAATTGCCAAGTAAGTATTAGAGTCCTGGACTGCAAGCAGAATTATGATGAATAATTGTTCATAATATTCAATCATACTTTATGAACTCAATTATTTGATTTTGTCTTCTTCCAGAATCTCCTGAGCTTCTCAGATATAGACACCCATCTATTCACTCACAGATATACACACCTCTCTATGTCATCCACATGCGCACACTCTTTGCATGGTAACATTCAGCTCTGACTATTAGTACATCATTCCTAGATCATGAAGCTCAGAAGGTACCCGGCTTATTCCAAAGTTTCTGCGATACTACTTCTGTTTTTACTAACAGTGACAATTACTACCAATCCCCCTTTCCCTTTATTTAAAATATTAAAATATTGAAATCTTAAAATCCACTTCAAATCTAAGAATGGAGTTAGTAGTTTGAGTTACTGTTTGATTGAGGTCTTGATTTCTTAATTCAATTATTCAGTCTAATAGCTTATATCTTTAATGTTGCATGATGATAAACTCTACTGGGCCATTTACCCCTCCAGTTCTCTCCCTTTTTTTTCCTGTCCTCTCCAAAAATAGTGACTCACTAAACTAACAAAGAGGGAAATTGATAATGTGTTAAGCTTAATTTCAGTAAATATTTGGATTTCAACATAAATTAATATATGGTATTAAATAACAAACTCCCAATGTAGGAAAAGATCCTAAGGCAGTTCACAGTAACATGGGGTTAAACAGACGAGTGGCAATCAGAATTGTATTCTGAAGACCATCTTAATTCCAGATAGTGGGAAATTGGTGAATCAAAGTGTGGACACCAATGCTGAGTTGAAGGAATGGGAGAGTCTGGGAGAGGTTAAAATTCTGGAGGAAGCTACAGAGATGATGAGGAGCAGGGCAATGGAGGAAGCTGCATGGCAAGGGCAAGAATTTTAAATTCGAGATATTGGTGGATTGGACGCCAAAGTAGAGCAACTAAGTCAGGGCTGATTGAATTGTGTTTGGTCTAGGGCCTCAGTTTTATGTCTCGTCTGAAACACAACACTTCCAACAAAGTAGCACTCCCTCAGTACTGCACTGGAGTATTGACCTAGATTTTTGTGCTCAAGTCTCTGAAGTGGGGCTTGAACTCATGGACTAAGGCACCTGACAGTAGCATGGGAAACATTTTCAGAAGTAGCAGAAGTTACACGGCCCAGTAATACCTGCTGAGAGTGATTCAGGGTCAGAATCAGCTGCTGGGCTGTGCTGAGGGGCTTCTGTGATTCGGGTGACATGCCTCATGGCAGAGACCCCCAACCTTCCCCTGCGGGCAAAATCCCGCCCCTCCTGCCCCTCCATAATGAAAGTAAAATCTTTATAAAAGTTTTTCCGGCCCAATTGCTTTTGAAATGTGTTGCACTGGGGGGAAATCCTTTGCCATTTTTCACTGTTTTTAGGCTCTGATGCCATCGCTGGTACCCAATGTGTATCTGCTAAAGAGGGTCCTGCTGAGTTTGAACAATGTTTTTGTTGCCTGCTTGAATGGGTAGTTGATAATCTCTCCTGGAAGTTTCTAGAAACTCCATGGCAAGAAGGTGACCTGGGAAATTTTAACTGGCCATCCATTCAACTTTTACTTGGGTTGGTGGGGGTGAGGGGCAGAAATTAAAGTCTCCCCCTAAGTGTGCCTATCTATCAACACCCTGCTTACCAGCCCCCTTTGCATCATTCAGAACATTTTTTCTTATTTTCCATTCCTTCTGCAGTTTTTTGTTAACTTTATTATTTTTTAAAAATCATCAGACTCTGTCTTTTGGATATTGTGCATTGGACAATGTTGAAGTAAAAATGAGAATGCTTTGTTTAGAAAAGGGTGTTTGACTAATTTAACACTTAATCCTGTAATTACTGTCAGGCTGCAGGGCACCTCCAGCACACTTATCAATTGGATTCTTAGAATGCAACACTGTCACTTTTACTAATAACTGTTAAAGTCATTATTTATTCTTAATGCCAAATAAATAAAGTGCTCCTGATTACTAATTATTTGCAGGTTATGTACATAAGTAATAGGAACAGGAGTAGGTCATTTGGCCCCTCGAGCCTGTTCCGCCATTTAATAAGTTCATGGCTGATCTTATTGTGGCCTGAACTCCACTTTCCTGTCTGACCCAAAACCCTCGATTTCTTTGTATACCAAAATCTGTCTAACTCTGTTTTGAATATATTGAACGATCCAGCCTCCACTGCTTTCTGTGGAAGATGACCCTCTGAGAGAAAAAATTCCTCTTCAACTCCATCTGAAATGGGATGCTCATTATTTTGAATCTGTGTCTCTAATTCTAGATTCCCCCATGAGGGGAAACATCCTCTCAACATCTACCTTGTCAAGCCCACTCAGAATCTTAAGGGTAACATTTTCCCCCCATTGGGGGGAATGGTGTGCGGGAGCGGGCGTGGGCGGGCAAGTTCCTGATTGGTGCCCCTGGTTGGGAGCACCGCCATTTTACGTGGGTGGGCCAATTCAGGCCCGCCCAGCGTGACGTCCGCTCGGAAGTGCTGAGCGCTCCTGTGTGGGCGGGGGTGATTCCCTCAGCCAGGAGTGTGCTCTTTCACGCATGCACACGAAAGACCACACAGATCCCGCACAGATCCCTCACAGATCCCCCTCATGGAGATCGGTGGAAGTTTTAAAAATTCTGTGGAAGGGGGAAAAAATATTCCTGGCCTGCCCCCTCATTTGACATGTTAATTTCTTATATTTAAACCTGTTGTGCACATTTTAAATCCCTCATGAAACCTTATCTTGCCCGTGGATGAGGTTTCATGTTTTTTCTGAAGGCCGCCCGGGCTCTTTGCCTGCCCACCAACCTTAGGGTTCGACGGGCAGGTCCATTAATTGGTTCAATTACTTTTTTAAAGGGCTTAAGTGGCCATTGAAAGTTTGGTGGGTGTGCAGCTGACCTGGCTGTGTGCCTACCAAACTGAAAATCTAAATGATATGGTGACGTCGGGACACACGGTTGACATCGTCCCACGTCATTTTACATGTCAGCAAGCGGGTCCCGCCCCCTGCTCGCTGATCAGGAGAAGCAGCCCATATATGTTTCAACATGATCACCTTTCTTTTCTTCTAAACTCCATTGAGTATAGGCCCAACCTATTCAAACTTACCTCATAAGACCCCTTCATCCCAGGAATCAGCCCAGTGAACCTTCTCTACTTTGCCTCCAATGCAAATCTATCCGTCCTTAAGTAAAGTGACCAAATCTGCAGACTCCAGGTGTGGGCTTACCAATGTACACTTGCAGCAAGACTTCCCTACGTTTATACTCCATACCCCTTGCAATAAAGGCCAACATCTTGTTTGCCTCTTTAATTCTTTGCTGTACCTGCATGCTGACTTTTTGTGATTCATGTACAAAGAGACTCAGTTTTCCCTGCACTCTCCCTATTTAAATAATATTCTGCTTTTCTATTCTTCCTGGACAGCCTCCCATTTTATCACATTATACTACATAAAGTTAACTAGTTTATCCATTTGAGGGAAATGTCTAGCCGTTATTCTAGGATGTGCACATATTGCTGGGATGTCATGTTGGCCTCAGTAACTGTAAATGTGACTGCATTTTGCAGTGCAGATGGAACCTATCAAACTGCACTAACACCCTCCTACACAATGTTGTTTTTGGCAGGTTGTTGGCTGTGATCACAAGCTGGGAAGCAATGCCAAGGAAGATAACTGTGGAGTCTGCAGTGGGAACGGTTCCACATGCAGACTTGTACGAGGACAACACAAATCTCAAGGATCACCAAACAAATGTAAGCATTGCTAGTAAAATTATCTCTCTGAATACTAGGAGTCAAATAATATCTGTTGACTGGGCTTGCAATGGGATTCAGTTGTTTAGAGCTCTGTTAGCCAGCTGGTAAAGGATAGAACTGGAACCTATTCTTAATGAGTTTACAAGCTTCTATTACAGAGCCACATGTTATATAACAACTACTTCAAACCCAACAACCCCTCTTTCAGCCTGCTCCAATGTGCATGAGAACGGCTGAGTCCCCAATTAATACACATCACCTGAATACAATTTGCCCCAGATTGATTGACAATTAACACAAATTTCTAGGATTGCGCTGTTATCACAGACTATTGAGGGAAAAACTCGGCAGAGAACAGCACCTTGTTTATCAGATCCATGGTAACAGCAATAAAAAGATCTCCATAGGACCATAGAAAAGTTACAGCACAGAAGGAGGCCATTCAGCCCATCTTGTCCATGCCAGCCTGAGGACACCTAAGTACCCTTTCTAATCCCACCTTCCTGCACCCAGCCCATAGCCCTGCAGCTTACAGTACTGAAGGTGCAGATCCAGGTACTTTTTAAAAGAGTTTACACCTCAATCAAGTCACCTCTCAACTTTCTTTGTTCTAAGGAAAATAACCCCAACCTATCCAATCTCTCCTTGTAGCTACACATTTCTAACCTTGGCAACATTCTTGTAAACCTCCTCTGCACTCTCTCCAGAGCTATTACGTCCTTCCTGTAATGTAGTGACCAGAACTGCACACAATACTCCAGTTGTGGCCTCACCAGTGATTTATACAATTCCAACATTATATCCTTACTTTTATATTCTATTCCTCTGCCAATGAAGGAGAGCATTCCATATGCCTTCTTTACAACCTTGTCTACTTGAATTGCTGCCTTCAGGGACTTGTATGCCAAGATCTCTCACTTCATCTACCCCTCTTAGTATATTCCCATTTATTGTGTTATCCCTGTAACTGTTTGACCTCCCTAAATGTATGACCTCACATTTCTCTATGTTAAAATCCATCTGCCACTTTACCGCCCACTCCACCAACCCACCTATGTCGTTTTGGAGATTTTGGCTATCCTTTACACTATCCACTACTCGGCCAATCTTTGTGTCATCTGCAAATTTCCCAATCATGCCCCCCACATTCACGTCATCTCCTGAAATAACTATTTATACGCTTCATAGACAATGAAGCGTTTGATTGTGTTTATCACCAAAAACTAATAGACGTGATGCTGAAACGTGACATTGATAGTAAAGATGTGAGATTTATCCAGAGTATATGTTGGGACCAAATAATGAGCATCAGGATAGAGGATGGACAGTCAGATATGTTGCAAGTGAAGAGAGGATTACGACAAGGCTGTGTACCATCACCAAAATTATTCAATCTGTATTCACAACAAATATCCAGAGTTAGATGTTCTTCCGGGGGTAAAAATTGGAGGCAAGAACATAAGAAACTTGTTGTTGGTGGTCCCTCAAAATCAAGGATGATGTCTGTCAGGCTTGGTGAGACTTCAGATGCCTGAGGAGCCCAAGTCTGAATCCACATGTTCTTCTGCAGCGAGGGCACGTTGTTGCTCAGGGGAGTGGAAATTGTAACCCCAGATTGGTTTGCTTCTCCTTTCTCTGCTGCTGCCTCGCTGTCGTGTCACTGAGCTGCAAAGTGGCTTTGCCTTGATGGATCAGGTGGTGCCATGCCAAGTGATTGGCAGTGTTCACCTCCCGGTCAGTGGCGTTAATGCCTCTGTGCTTTAGGGTGACCTTGAGCGGATCCTTATACCTTTTCCTTTGGCCTCTCCTTGAGTGTTGGCCATTGGAGAGCTGTGAGAAGAGGGTGCTTTCAGGCATCTGGACACAATGGCCCATCCATCGGAGTTGGCTCGGCAGCAGCAGGGTTTCAATGCCGGTAGATGCAGCTTCATGAAGGACGCTCGCGTTAGTCTGGCTGTCCTCCCATTTAATCCCCAGGATTCGATGTAAGCTCAGCTGATGGAAACTCTCAAGAATCTTAATGTGGCATTGGTAGACAGACTATGTTTTGCTGCAGTACAGGAGGGTGGTCAACACAACAGCCTTATAATCCAGAACCTTTGTTGAATTGCAAAGGTCTCTGTTGTCAAAGACACATTGGCACAGCTTGAAGAAAGCAGTGCTGGCACAGTTGGCTCAGTGTTGGACTTCCTCATTGATGGTGCTCACTTGGGAGAGGTGGCTGCCGGGATGAGGGAAGTGCTCATTCACACTCCAGAGTCACTCCATTCATGTGGATGGAGCGGGGGATGCTCAGCTGGCCCAGGGAAGGTTAGTGAAGGATCTTCATCTTGGTGATGTTTAAGGACAGGCCAAGCCTCTTAAATGAGGTGTTGAAGAGGTGAAGCATCACTTGCATGTCCTGTGCAGAGTGAGCCACTCTTGTGATACGCTGATGACCCAGTGCTACTCGTAGATTAAGTAAAATCTAGAAGTTTAGAATGTGGATTGAGCATGAACACCAAAAGGACAAAAGCAATGGTGGTTGAGAAGGAATACATGGGAAGAAGCTAGAGTGAAGATGAAGTGGATGGCGTCACACTGGAACAAGTGGATAAGTTTGTCTATTTGGGACAAATAATAACAGAGATGGCAGATGCGATGCTGAAGTCAGAAGAAGGTTGGAGATAGTGTGAAGTAATTTTGTGAAGATGAAGGATGTGTTAACAACAAGAAGACTCAAGCTTGTAACAAGGAAAAGACTCATAAGATGTTACATTCTATCCACTTTCCTGTCAGCCTCAGAAACCTGGACAAATAATAAAGATCTGTGGAAATTATCAGAAGCCTTTGAAATGTGGTTGCTAAGGTATATGCTAAAAATTCCATATACAGACCATAAGACCAATGGCAAAGTGCTTGAAGTAGCAAGGGCAAAAAGAACACTTAAAAAGTGACATCTAGAAAAGAAAACATCAGTATTTTGGCCATTTATTAAAGCTGAAAAGGTATCGAGATCCCTCCGAGAGGACAAAGTGGAGGGCAGCAGAAAGAGGGGTCGACCTAGGTATAGTTATATGACAGATATCACAGGGTGGTTGTAGATGAACTACAGTGGATGTGTGAAGATGGCACAAGACAGACGAGTGTGACATATGACAGCAGATCTCCTGATAGGAGTAACTACAAACAGCAGCAGCAATCCCAGCGAAGCCTCGTGATAAAGCGCGAAGGCTTGGATTTTCATCACAGAGGCATGTAGTGGGAGTTGGGAAAATTCCCTGCTCAGCTTGCCCACCTCAGGAGAAAGCCCAGACATCCAGCTGCTCTTCGATCTCTGTTGTCAATAGCACAATGTTTATTTACACAAAGTCAAGTGCTTTCAAGGGCTGTGGTTTCTCTTATTGATACTTTAAAGGGTCTGGATGAGTGACACTTTTTTGGGCTGGGTGAAAGGAGTTTTTTAACAGAGTGGAAAGTGTTCAATGAATGACATTAAAACGCATTTTGTGAACACATCCTGTTGTCACTGTAGGGGCCATTGGTTCTATACAATGTATAGTAGAGAATGGGCCCGGAGGATCCAAAGCTTGGCATGAGGTATGAGGGGTCATGGTGGAGGGTTGGGGGGATGGTGGAGGGGCATGGGGCATGAGGAGGATCTTTATAACTCACTTTTTAAAAGGTCCCCTCATGCAGACTAGTGCTCATGACTCCCTGAGGGGCCGTGAACCCTGACTCTTTACAAACCTGGCCTGACTCCACGAAAATTGCAGAGGAGTAGGAAATGCCTATCTCCACAATGGAGTTGGCCAGACCAGGAGTGCTCGATGTGGTTTTTTACACAAACCTCGGCCCAACCAACTTCAGCTGCCCCATCAATGACCTTCCTTCCATCATAAGGTCAGAAGTGGGGATGTTCGCTGATGATTGCACATGTTCAGCACCATTCATGACTTTTCAGATTCTGAAGCAGTCCATGTCCAAATGCAGCAAGACTTGGACACTATCCAGGCTTGGGCTGACAAGTGGCAAGTAACATTCACGCCACACAAGTGCCAGGCAATAACCATCTTCAACAAGAGAGAATCCAACCTCACCCCTTGACGTTCAATGGCATTACCATCACTGAATCCCCCACTATCAACATCCTGGGGGTTACCATTGACCAGAAACTAAACTGGACTAGCCATATAAATACTCTGGCTTCAAGAGCAGGTCAGAGGCTAGGAATCGTGTGATGAGTAACTCATCTCCTGACTCCCCAAAGCCTGTCCACCATCTATAAGGCTCAAATCAGGAGTGTGATGGAATATTGTCTACTTGCCTGGATGAGTGCATCTCCCACTTCACTCAAGAAGCTTGACACTGTCCAGGACAAAGCAGCCTGACTTATTGGCACCACATCCACCACTTATAACATTCACTCCCTCCACCACTGACACACAGTAGCAGCAGTGTGTACCATCTACAAGGTGAACTGCAGGAATTCACCAAGGCTCCTTAGACAGAACCTTCCAAATGTATGAGCACGACCGTCTAGAAGGACAAGGGCAGCAGATGGATGGGAATGCCACCACCTGGAAGTTCCCCTCCAAGACACTCGCCATCCTGACTTGGAAATATATCAGTTCCTTCACTGTCGCTGGGTCAAAATCCTGGAACTCCCTCCCTAACAGCACTGTGGGTGTGTCTATACCACAAGGAAGGCAGCTCACCAGCACCTTCTCAAGGACATCTAGGAGTGGGCAATAAATACTGGCCCAGCCAGCGAAGCCCACATCCCGTGAATGAATAAAAAAAAAACCAGCCTGCACCCTTTAAAGGCACTCCCAATAATCAGACAGCCTGGGAATGGGGTCGGGAATCCCAGAATCCACACCCGCCCGCCATTTTTAAAAAGTTCCCAAGACTTAGTGAAAACTCAGGCCACAATCTCCAATCTAGAAGTTGAACCCAGTCTCAATTGACTTTCAAAACATGTCTACCCTGAGTGAGCTTCTCCAATATTCCTAGTTGGTGATGTGGCCGTTTCTGTTTTGACTTTAAGGCTGGGATGAAATTTGCGAAGTGTTTTCATCATGGGATGCGATGGAACCCATGATGTTTCCCAACTTGTTAATTATTTTTTTAAGTGGGTCACAGTTATAACTGCAGCAGTCAACATAAGCAAAGCAAGATTCCAGGAACAGCAGTGAAGTAATTGGTCAAATTAATTGTTTTATGATATTGATTGAGGGATAAATGTTAGTCAGGATACAAGAGACAACTCCCCTACTATTCTTTGAATGGGACCAGTGTCTCAGGATTTCACTTCACCTGAGAAGATAGGCAGGCCATCAATTTAGTGATGCAGCAATGCCAGAAAAGAGCCTGAATTAAATGCTTAAATCCAATGGGTAAAGCCTCAATCCATGAGCTTCCGTCACAGAAATGAGAGTGATACTAACTGAGCCAAGCTGAAAGTTTACATCCTATCCAATCCACTCCAGAAACAGCACCAACACCAAACTACTAAAGGAACTGCACACTCAAATTATAAGCCAGAGATCTCAGCAGGGATGGTAAGTATCTGACATTCCTTCATATAAGAATCACCCAGAACCCTTTGTATTCACTCTGTCAGGCTTCTCGTGCTCATGAAGAAATGCTGAGCATCTTACTGGCATTGACCTTCCGTACACAGACACACTCTTCCCTGACCTATGTCCAGTTGCTTTCAATTCAAACAATGTTCTGCCACAGGACAATTTAACAGGAAACCTCTTTCTAACCTCAAACCCTGTGTTTCAACATTAGGTTTTTACACCAGAGCTGCTCCCTTGCTTATATCAATATTTATCTGCATCACACTTATGTGATGCCACCACCACCACTATCACTGCATGTGATAGTTGATAGCAAGAACATTGAACTATTTTTCATCAATAGTAATTTATCAACAGAGGAATCAATCTCTAAGAATTTAGAAACATAAAACACATATTGGGCGGAATCTTATGGCCCCATTGGGGTGGGGGCAGGGCTGGGACTGGAAAATGCAGTGAGCTGTTCAAAAGCCCATTGGCTTTGGCGGGACCGGAGAATCCTGCGGGCAGGATGGGCTGTAAAATTCCACCTATTTTATCTGAAAATGTTTCAGTAATTCCAGTCCACCTTTTCCTAATTTTGGGAATCATTCCCTTATCTTTGTATTTTTCTCTTTCGTCTATCCTCTCCCAGGGCTGATGATATGTTAGGATCCCATGGATATTGACAAACTTCAGGGTGGAATTGTCCTGGAATGGCACAAAGTGTGGTAGTGGACGGGAAAAATGTCATTATACCCGAGTGGCGGGTTTTGTGCCATATCGTCCCATTCGTTAATTATGCAGCAACAGGAAACACGCCGTCTCCCTGCCAGGCCGTTACCTGACCGCTTCCTCACACTGAGCGCCATGTTTAAACTGCAGCCGCACATACGCTTCTCAATGCCTGCAGTCCAGGACTGCCCCGGTAAAGACATGGCCTCAAAAACCAAGAAAAGTTTCAGTGACGCATCCCTAAGGTGCATTCTGGATGCTGCGGAGGCCCACTGTAATGTCCTCTACCCTGACAGATGAATGATCTCATCTGTGCCCCCAGGGTAAGACAACCATCTCATCACTCTCTAAACTCACACATTCACAAGGACATCACACATTCACTGGCATCTCACTCGCCACTCACTCTCTCACACACCCTCACATCTCCATCTTGCCTCATCTCCTCGGGAGAATGCCTCCTCATCCTTCACCATCTTGAGGCCACTATTGTAGCTCAACATGTGCTCCCTCACACACACCCTGGGATACCCCCCTCCTCAGTACAGCCCTCACCCTGCAGCCTCTTCCCCTGCCTGAGGCCACTTCCCCCCTTTCCCCAAGCAAACGCTAGCCCTGCAGCCAGTGAAAAGCCATTCCTTACAGCTGGTCTGGTAGGTAGAGACCTGCCCGTGAGACCCCTGAAAGTGATGTGGTGCTGTCTGTGAAGCCTGGCGCTGATGACTGTGAGTGCTGCCCGAAGCAAGATAGGCAAAAGTTAAATCCCGAGCGAAGTGCAGCTCACCAGGTGCATGTTGCTTATGTACAGTTGTGAAATACGTCGGTGTGCAATCACCCGCATGATCCAGCACAGGGCGATGATTCCAGTGAGCAGAGCTTATAATGCAATGCTAAAGTATTGAAATTAGGTTGCGTTGTGCAGCAATGAGAAACGTGGCCCTCCATTGACTGGTGGAGTGGACCATCGCAAACTGGTTTCATGAAAGCCAGAAAGTGATTTTTGGCCTTCTTACTGTATTGTGCATCCTCCCAACAACCCCCCACCCACCATGACGTCCAATGACACCCAGAAAATTCTGGCCTCAGAATTCTCCCCCAGTTGTGGCCATTCTTTGTGGATGAGAGTTAACAAGCCATTTTTCCATAGCAGGCATTGCAGGGGAGCTCAACGATATCTTCAGCTGCTGTACACAAACAGGCACTTTCATGCAAGATGTCATTGGATGTAAAATCTCACATTGGTTTATTGGGGGATTTGAGGCCAAACCTCCATCAGCACCCAGCATGCCTCCTGTTTTGTGTGACTGGGTGCCACACCCTGTATGATATTGACCCAACAAGCACGTATTCCAGAAGGTGCTACTATGGTGACCAGCCCTGTTCTTGGGCTAATCTCCATTTCAAACTCGGGTATGACATTTTAATTGTTGAGAGTTGTATTCCCAATGCAACATGTTCTGAATATTAATGACCAGTTTGTGGGCTGCAATTAGAAAATAAACATGAAAGGGGCTGATTATTGTCAAAACTCAATGAATTCACGAAACAGCATGAGGGAGGAGAATGTGCCATTGTGTCTGGTCCAATTCAGTCTCAAACTGAGACTGACAGTATAGTGGATGGGGGAAGGGTCACTTTCATCTAATCTAGCTGCCTGACACAACTGAATCAGCCAAAATATAGACTTGAATGTGAGTTGGGAAGCCAATCCAATCCTGTCTGGTGAGAGAGGGTAAAGTTACATCTTTAATAGCCTCAGGATATCCAGGAGGTGGATGTGGTACTTAGAGTAAGGGGGAAATATAATCATACTTCAATAAATTAGAAAATCAATGTAAAAATTCTGAGATCACAAGAAATTGAAGTTGAGTGTTTTACTGGTGACAGTGAGTCAGTGAAGGAATTATTTGGTCTGTCAGTCCCTGGTGACGTGAAGCTCAATCAAAATTACTGTTAAAAAGATGAGCTACAGCTGGTCAATCAGAATTTGGCTAGGGGCCACCAGGAGGAGCTTCCATTGCACCAATGCGCACCTCTCAGTCTTCATTCCCCCCATTCCCTCTCTCCCCCGTTCCCTCTCTCCCCCCGTTCCCTCTCTCCTCCCATTCTCTCTCTCTCCCCTGTTCATTCCCTCCCTCCCCCATTCCCTCATCCCCCCCGTTCCCCCTCTCCCCCATTCCCTCTCTCCCCCATTCCCTCTTTCCCTCCTGTTCCCTCTCTCCCCGTTCCCTCTCTCCCTCCTGTTCTATGTTCCCTCTCTCTCCCCGTTCCCCCTCTCTCTCCTGTTCCCTCTCTCCCTCCTGTTCCCTCTCTCCCTCCTGTCCCCTCTCTAACTCCGTTCCCTCTCTCCCCTCTTTTCCCTCTTTCCCCCCGATCCCTCTCTCCCATTTGTTCTCTCTCCCACCTCTGTCCTGCTTCGCTCCCATTCCACAGAAATGCAACTATTAAGAAGTGGGGTAGATATGTTTCAGTGCCCTCCAACCATCACTTTCAGATCTGGAACAGCAGTACGTGCGAGGTGCTTGTGGGCTGCACACTTAGAAGTTGCTAACTCCCAATCTGTTAAACTGGTTCACTCCTAGAGAGATCAACTGGGGAATAGGTCCCCATTCCCCTATAATTAATGCTTCGTCCAGAACAGAAGTAAAGAATGTTAAATCTCCCCAGTGCCTCTGAACGAACTGCTTATCTGAATTAATTTGTTTTATCTTGTCTCACAGTCTCCATGGGGAACATGTAAAAAAAATAATCAAATTTACAGAATGACCCCCAAATGAAGAAATTATCAACAAGATTCCCATTTTTGTGACTTTTAGTTGAACCCGAATCAGAATCAATGTAAATTAAACATGAATTAAAAGGCAAATAACACTTCAAATAAAAAGGTAAATTTCACTTTGAATAATTAATACAACAGAAATGTGTCTTACCCAACCACAAGCATCTGCATCACTCCCCATAGACATGTGGCACCATATAGCTACACAGTTCCACAATATGCTGTTGTTTATTCACACAAGGTAGGTCAGGAGCCTTATCCAACAACAGCTTTCACCTTCAAGTTTCATAGGTACAATTATCATCAGCAAAGTACACTTCTACAACCCCTCTCACCCTCGGGGGACACGGTCCTAATGGTGTAGCATTCCAGACTTTCTTTTCAACCAACCAATCTATAACACCCCAATTCATGGTTTGGTCACTTCTGGTTTAAATGTCCAGCCCTTTAGCGTCTCTGAGCTTTTCCAGGTTTTAGACTTTTTTAGCCAGCTCACAGCATCTCCAAGAGCTTCTGCCTCCTCTTCTGCCAAACAGAAAAACTGACCTCTTCCTGAGAGTGATTTGCTGCTTCATCTCTCAAGAGAAGATGGGGGAGATGGTAGCATAGTGGTAATGTCACTGGTCTAATAAGCCAGAGGCCCAGGCTAATGCTCTGTGGACAAGTGTTTAATTCCCACCACAGAAATTAATAAATCTGGAATTGAAACCTGGGCTCAGTAATGATGACCATGAAACTATCATTGATTGTCATAAAATCCCATCTGGTTCAGTCATGTCCTTTAGGGAAGGAAATCTGCCATCCATACCAGGTTTAGCCTACTTGTGACTCCAGATCCACAACAATGTGGTTGACTCTTACCATCCCCTGAAATGACCTAACAGGCCACTCAGTTCAAGGGCAATTAGGGATGGACAACAAATGTTGGCCCTGCCAGTGATGTCCACATCCCATGAAAGAATAAAGGGAATAATTCTCTGTGTTCCACTTCCTGTCTCTGCCTGATTTCTCTATATGTCTGCATCTGTGCACTGATTACCTTCACCCTCCAGCTCCTCTGCATATAGCTCTCCTTTGTGTTTGCAGCTCTGCTTTGTATCTGCCAGCCACTTTGCATATGTATCTTAAATTCCTTCCTGTTGGTATTGCTTCTTGATCTACAATCACAAAGTCACATGGACCAGTATTTCTTATTATCCAAGAAAATGTTAATTCATCCCTTTACAGTTCATGCAAACTCTTAAAAGTCCTTTCAAACATTCTTAAAAACAATTACAGATTTCACAGCGAGTTAGTGGCGATTACTGAGACGTAATCATGGGTGATTTTAATATGCATATAGACTGGACTAATCAAATTGGCAAGGGTAGACTCGAGGGAGAGTTTATCGAGTGTATTAGAGTTTATTTCTTGGAGCAATAAGTTATGGAACCAGCCAGGGAGCAGGCTATTCTGGATTTGGTTTTGTGTAATGAGGTGGGATTAATTAATGATCCCAGAGTAAAGGATCCTTGAGGGAAGAGTGATCATAGCATGCTAGAATTTCAAGATCTGTTTGAGAGCAAGAAACCTGAGTCCCACATTAGTGTCCTGGAGAACAGGTTTGGGAGTTGAATATCCAAGGGTACTCAATATTTCAGAAGGATAGGCAGGAAGGAAAAGGAAGTGGTGTAGCTTTGTTAGTAAAGGAATAGATCAGTGCTATAGTGAGGAATGATATAGACACTGGAGAGTAAGACGTAGAGTCAGTTTGGGTAGAGATAAGAAATAGCAAGGGAAAGAAGTCCCTGGTGGGAGTAATCCATAGGTCCCCAAGCAGAAGTTCAGCAGTAGGGTGGAGTATAAACCAGGAAATACTGGGAGCATGTAAGAAAGGCACAGCAATAATCATGGGTGATTTTAATATGCATATAGACTGGACTAATCAAATTGGCAAGGGTAGCCTCGAGGGAGAGTTTATCGAGTGTATTAGGGTTTATTTCTTGGAGCAATAAGTTATGGAACCAACCAGGGAGCAGGCTATTCTGGATTTGGTTTTGTGTAATGAGATGGGATTAATTAATGATCCCAGAGTAAAGGATCCTTGAGGGAAGAGTGATCATAGCATGCTAGAATTTCAAGTTCTGTTTGAGAGCAAGAAACTTGAGTCCCACACTAGTGCTCTGGAGTTAAACAAAGGTTAAACATAGACATGAGGGCAGATTTGGCCCTAGTGGACTGGGCAGGAAGCCTACAAGGTAGGACAGTTGATGAACAGTGGCAGATATTTAAGGATATATTCAATTCCTCCCAAGTAAAATATATTCCAAAGAGGAAGAAAGATGTTAAGAGGGGGAAAAAGCATCCATGTCTAAGCAAGGGAGCTAAAGATAAAGGCAAAAACTAAGGCATACAAAATTGCAAAGGTCAGTGGCAGGCTGGAAGATTGGGAAACTTTTAAAGATCAACAAAGGGTTACTTAAAAAATAATTAAAAGAGCAAAGATAAATTATGAAAGAAAACTAGTGAAAAATGTAAAATCTGATAGCAAATGTGATCTACAAATATATAGAAGGAAAGAGAGTAGCTAAAGTGAATGTCGGTCCCTTGGAGGATGAGACTGGGGAGTTCATAGTGGGGAATACAGAAATAGCGGAGATGCTTAATCAACATTTTGCCTCAGTTTTCACAGTGGAGGACACTAGTACCACCCCAATAGTAATCGGTAGTGCACAGAGTATAGAGAAGGATGAACTTAGAACAATCACCATCACGAGAGAAAAAGTACTGGGCAAACTATTGGAATTAAAGGGTGACAAGTCCCCAGGACCTGATGGCCTACATCCCAGGGTCTTAAAGTAAGTGGTAGTGGAGATAGTGGATGCATTAGCTATAATATTCCAAAATTCCCTAGATTCTGGAAAGGTTCCAGTGGATTGGAAAAATGCTAATATAACGCCCTTATTCAAAAAGAGGGGGAGGCAGAAAGTAGGAAACTATAGACCAGTTAGTTTAAAGTCTGTCGTTGGGAAATTGTTGGAATCCATTATTAAGGAAGAAGTAATGGGGCATTTGAAAAGACAAAATGCAATCCATCAGAGTCAGCATGGTTTGAAGAATAAATCGTGTTTGACTAATTTGCTAGAGTTCTTTGAAGATGTGACAAGTAATGTGGATAATTCGGATCTTGTAGGGGATGTAGTATATCTGGATTTCCAGAAGGCCTTTGATTAGGTGCCGCACAAAAGATTAAATCGCAAGATAAGATCACACTGAGTTAGGGGTAATATATTGGCTTGGATAAAGGCAAAAATAACTGGAAAAACTCAGCAGGTCTGACAGCGTCTGTGGAGAGAGAATGTGGAGAGAAAGAAGTTAACATTTCGAGCCCATATGACTCTTCATTAAACTAAGGAAAAATAGAAATGAGGTGAAATATAAGCTGGTTGAGGGGGATTAACAGGTAGTCCTGGATAGAGGGCCAGTGATAGGTAGAGGCAAGCATGACCCAGGCCTCCCTGTCGCTTGCCATTTTGACACACCACCCTGCTCTGATGCCCACACGTTTGTCCGTGGCCTGCTGCAATGTTCCAGTGAAGCTCAACGCAAACTGGAGGAACAGCACCTCATCTTCCGACTAGGCACTTTACAGCCATCCAGACTTAACATTGAGTTCAACAATTTCAGATCTGAACTCTGTCCTCCATCCCCACCCCCTTTCCGATCTCCCTTTTTCCAATAATTTATAATTTAAAAAAATATATTTTCCTTTTCCCACCTATTTTAAAATTTATTTTGATCTATCGTTTTATCTCCACCTTTTAGCCCATTTTGATCCCATCCCCCCATCCCACCCCCACTAGGGCCATCTGTCAGTTGCTCGTCCTGCTTTCTACCCTTAATGTCATCATTAGCACATTCTTTAGATAATATTACCACCGTAAATGCCCCTTTGCCCTTTTGGCTGTGACATCTTTGGCAATCTCTTCTTTGCCTCCACCTATCACTGGCCCTCTATCCAGCTCTACCTGTCCCACCCCCCTCAACCAGCTTATATTTCAACTCATTTCTATATTTCCTTAGTTCTGACTTCGGGCTCGAAACGTTAACTGTGTTCCTCTCCGCAGATATTGTCAGACCTGCTGAGTTTTTGCAGCTATTTTTGTTTTTGTTTCAGATTTCCAGCATTTGCAGTATTTTGCTTTTATCTTAGCTTTTAGCTTGGATAAAGGATTGGCTAACCAACAGAAAGCAGAGTGTCGGGATAAATGGATCTTTTTCTGGATGGCAAGCTGTAACTAGTGGGGTGCCGCAGGGTTCAGACCTTGGGTCCCAACTATTTACAATCTATGTTAATGATTTGGATTCAGGGAATAGAAGGTACTATAGTTAAATTTGCAGTTGACACTAAAATAGGTGGGAAAGTAAGTTGCTATGAAGAAATAAGAAATTTACAAATGGATATGGACAGGTTAGGTGAATGGGCCAAAATTTGGTAAATGGAGTTTAACGTGGATAAGTGTGAGATTATCCACTTTGGTCAGAAGAATAAAAAGGCAACTTATTATTTAAATGGAGAGAAACTTCAGAATGCTTCAGCACAGAGGGATTTGGGTGTCCTTGTGCTAGCATGCAGCTACAGCAGGTAATAAGGAAGGCAAATGGAATTTTGGCATTTATTGCTAAAGGAATAGAGTATAAAAATAGGGAAGTGTTGTTGCAATTGTATAAGGCATTGGTGAGACCGCACCTGGAGTACTGTGCACGGTTTTGGTCCCCTTACTTGCGGAAGGATGTAGTTGCATTGGAGGCAGTTCAGAGGAGGTTGACTAGATTGATTCCAGAGATGTGGGGCTTGTCTTATGAGGAGAGATTGAGCAGTTTAGGCCTATACTCACTCGAGTTTAGAAGGATGAGAGGAGATCTAATTGAGGTATATAAGAAGCTAAAGGAGATAGACAAAGTAGATGTGGAGCAGGTGTTTCCCCTTGTGGGGCATTCTAGAATGAGATGTCATAGTTTTAGGCTAAGTGAGGGGGCTGGATTTAAATCAGAGATGAGGAGGAATTGCTTTTCTCAAAGGGTCGTGAATCTGTGGAATTCACTACCTCAGAGTGCAGTGGATGCTGGGACACTGAATAAATTTAAGGAGGAGATAGACAGATTTTTAATTAGTAACGAGTTGAAAGGTTATGGGAAGAGGGCAGGAAATTTGAGTTGAGGCTGAAATGAGATCAGCCATGATCGTATTGAATGGCGGGGCAGGCTCGAGGGGCTGAATTGCCTACTCCTGCTCCTAGTTCTTATGTTCTTATTAAAGAAATGAAAAATTTTCCCCACTGAACTGCTCCTGGTTCAAAAGTCGTCACACTTGCGTAAGCCATTGTAAATAAAATTTAAACTGGGAGGAAGCTATGTAAACTAACATTTGGCAGGGATGTGTTGTGACTGTAACAAAATCCTTCCGTTCACAGTGTCATTCGAGCCCCTCATCTAAGATAATAATGGCTGGAGTCAAGCCGGTGACATAATCAGGAAAGCGATTCAATTATTGTTACAAATCTTGGCCAGACTTTTTTAATCTTCACAGTGCCAGTCAGTGTTTCTATTGAAACCTCTTTCAATTGTTTACAAGTGTTGCTTGTCTGCTTTTTTCACAAAATTATTTTTCAACCTTTAATGAGCAACACTAGATGAGTAATTATAAGAGGGGGTTTAGTTCTGAAGATACTTGGCTTTGGGTGACTGACATTCATGGCTCTGGTGTGAGTTTGAAACTCCTGGGTCTCATTAAAATCCTGTCAGCTGGCTTCCAACCAGTGTGACTTGAAGCCAGTGGGAAGCACAGGATATCGGACCTCCAGACACTCCTCACCTGCAACAGGTAAATAGCAGGAACAGGTCCCGGGCTGCCCTGTGGGACCAGCGCTCCTGATCAGCACAGGGCAGGGTTTAGTGGTGGTGGTGTGGCGGTGGGTGGGGGTGGGGGTGTGGGTGTGGGTAGGGGAGGTGGGGGGGCTGTTGAGCACTGCAGGTGAGGCATGAAGAAGGGTCTTCTCTTCCAATCACAATTTATTTAATCAAAACCCTGCAAAAGAAAGAGCTTCCATTTATAGAACACCTTTTAAAACCGTAGAATGTTCAAAGGCACCTTACAGACTTTTGAATTACCCTAACATCTTAAATGACGTCTCTGACAGTGCAGCACTGCCTCAGTGCTTGACTTTCATGCCAGGCTAGACAATGTGCTGAAGGGGAGAATTTTCTCCCTGTCGAGGGGGCTGGGCGGGAGTGGGTGCTGGCGGGCATGCAGCCGATTGCCGTCCACGATCGGCTGTGCGCCACCATTTTACTTGGGTGGACCAATCGACACCCACCCAGCGTGGTGCACACCCGGAAGCGCTGAGCGTTCCCTGTGCAGACGGGGGGAAGAGAGAGAGTTGGGGCATGCGCTCTTTCATGCATGCGTGTGAAATAGCACAGAAATCTCCCTGAGGTACGGAGCTGCCTCAGGGAGATTAGGTTGATTTTTAAAAATTTAAATAAAGAAAAAAAATTTTTTTTAAGACATGTCTCCTCACGGGACACACAGACAGATACACACACACACCTGCACACATACCCACGCACACACAGTGCACACACACATACACGTGTGTATACACATATGCGCACACAGCGCAAACACAAATGCACACATAAGCACTCACACACATGCACACACACATGCACACACGTTCACACACACGCCTGGCACAGCACACTCACACCTACACACATACCCACGCACCCACAGCATACACGTGTGTACACACATATGCACACATACAGCACACACATGCATACACAGTGCACATGTGCACACAAATGCACACATAAGCACACTCACACATGCACACACATTTGCATGGACACATGCACACACACATGCATGGTACAGCACACACACACACACACACACATGCACACACACTCTCGCACCTGCACACATACCCACGCGCACACAGCACACACGTGTGTACACACATATGCACACATGCACATGCACAACACACACATGCACATGCACAGCACACACATACCACGTACACATGCTAGCACACGCACATGGACACATGCACAGTACATGCAGACATACAGTTTGCTTATTAAGTTAAATACTGTGGCCATCTTCCAGCCCCTCATGGTGGAGGGATCTTCTGGTTCTGCCAGTGTGAATGGAGGATTCAAGGGCTCCCTGGCCCTGCTGCAGGGAACCCCCCCACCGTGGGTGGGTTGGGGGGGGCGGGGGGGTTGTTGTGGGTGGAGGCAGAAAGTTCTGGCCCAAGTTTATTTCTGGAGGGACTAATGATGTTTACCTGTGTCCTCATTCCAAAAGATTTTACTTATTGTCAATGGTTTAGTTGTATCTTCAAAACAATCTTGGCCATTGTTGTAAAGATGACTGATTCCATGTTGCATTTAAATCCTTTCAATATCCCAAGAAAAACATAGCTCCTGCTCCAAGGCTCTTCAATGAGAAAGTTGAGGTTTATGTTCTTCCTTTAGTCACAACTGGTGAGGAATTAAGAACTGGATTTCCACAGGGGAATTCTGTACAGTCCCATTTGCAGAGTGGATGATTTCCCAAGCAACACTCTGGTACTTTTCACTGTTCTCTTTTGTTGTTTGTGTTGATGGATCAACTATGACAAACTGAAAACATGCCAAGAATACCATGTGCATTTTATACATTTGTAACTTCTTAACTTGGTGATCATTTCAACTCAGCAGGACATAGATGTGGTTTTGATCACCTGATACTCATAGTTTAGACTGATGTAGTTAGATACTGAATAGTATAAAAAGCATAAAATGAGTGTGTTTTTAGCTGCAGGTACATGGGCCAAAGGAAAGCAATGTCTGAACAATGAGTGAAAGAAACCAAATCAAAATATTAACATAAAAAACACACAATTTTTCAACAGTGTTCTGCTCCTGTTCTTGCCAGTCAGTTAATGCCATGTGTTTGCCAAACTTAATTGGTTTCAATTTAACCAGTTTATATTTACATAGTACTTTTAATTTGTAAAGTTTAATTAAAATAATACTTGTAATAAAACATCCAAAGGCACTTTACAGGAACACAATGAAGCAGAATTTGACACCAAGGCACCAAAAGCTGGGTCAAAATGAGAGGATTTAAGGAACTTGTTAAAGTAAGAAAGGTAGAGAAAGTGGTTCAGGGAAGAAATTCGAGCGCTTTGAGCCTGGTCAAGGCCACCACATAGTGGAATGATTAAAATCAGGGATGCTCAAGAGAACAGAATTAAAGGAGTGCAGATATCTCGGAGGGTTCTCTGGCTGGAGGAAATTACAGAGCTGGGGGATGGGCCAAGGACAGGGAGTGATTTTGCAAACGAGGGTGAAGATTTTAAATTCTCACATGTTAGTGCTCACAAAGGTGGAGCAGGAGGAAATGGCATTCTTTCAGCTGAGTTGAAAATCAACATCCCAGTGGTTGAGTGGGAATTGATTTCCCAGTGTGGTTCTAAACCTAACAAACCAGAAAGTTCCAGATTTGACAGCTCATTTGTGTTGTTTGCTGATCTAACCTGCGGCACTACAATCAGCCAGTGGGCTCGAGGGAAATCCATATGGCTGATGTTTGAACTGGAGGATCCACGTATAGATAGCGGATAAGGAGAAAGCATCAAACTCCCTTGTGAGGATCTCTCCATGGTGCTATGTAGATTCAGACACAACGAGTGATCACTTCAGGAAGTGAAGGAAGGGGTGAACAATAACTGGGTACCAATGTGAGAACATCTTCAAGAGAAAGAATGAACAGTTCAATTGCTTAATTTATTCATCAGCCCTTGACTTACCTCTGGATGAGTTTGGAGGGTTTGAGAGACAGTAATAATCTGGGGCAGTTGACATATTGGGTAGAATTTTCCATTTATGAGACTAAGTGTGGTGGTGAGCAGTTTTGGTGGCACCCACCTCACTGGCTGGAATGGCAGGAACTCGCACTCGGCAGCTCTTAATTATGCACGGGCAAGTCTCGGTTTGAATCACCTGGCAGCTTGGGAGCGGATTCATCCACCCACCCTTCAGCAGGTGAGGTCGTAGGTCTGGGTGCCATGTTTAAAGGCCAGTCCAACACATGCACCTCATTCTCTCCAGCCCACCTCCCTTCAGGACATGTGCAGAGATGTCTTCCAGCCACAAAAAGCAGGACAAAAGCCCAAGAAGCCAGTTTGAGGAAGCTGCAGCCGAGCTGGCTTGGGGAGGACAGGGATCGCTCCTGTCGGGAAGGGGAGATCAGCCTCTCCCATCAACCGAGCACAGATCACAGCTCCATCACCTCATCAAATCCTGACCTTCACAGTGAGTCACACGCAGTGTTATCTAGCTCATGCTCATCAGCTGAATTACTATCTTCTATTTTCTAGGCACCAGCAGATCAAAGCCCACGTATGTCCAGCACCAGTGCAAGCCCCCAAACTACATCCAAAGAGGAAGCTCTGGAAGAACAGTCACAATGCTCACACCCCCTCCACCAGCTCAGAGACACACACGGCGGTAGGACACAGCTGTAGATTAGACTCAAGCTCATTTTCTGGGGAACACCTCACTGACACATCCCTGCAGCAGTTGGAGGCAGGGACAGCCCAGGTCTCCGGCACTCGGAGGGCTGCTGGAGACCAGCTACCCACTCAGTCCGAGTCAAGTGATGAGCCTCTGGAAGCTGCCGCCAACTCAATGCTGGAGATGCAATGACAGAGGTTCGACAGTCACTCAGCAGACAAGAGCGAATGATGAAGGAATCCGTCCGAATTCTGTCTGATGTCATGGCTCCGACATGTGAGCGCCTCAAGGTCACCATGGGAAGCCTGGCAACCACCATGGAGACCTTGGTCCAGCAGGTCTTGCTGGATTTACACTTGGCCCTGCACTCCATGGCCACACACCCTGGTGGGCACCATTAAGATGTGGGTGACATGGGGATGAGGCATCTTGACCTCCTCCAGGTGAGCCATCTCCTGCAGGAGTCAGGTGGGGCCGTGGGGCACCCACAGGGAGGATGAGCATCAGCCGGACACCCCAGGGACCTCCTGTCAGCACCCTCCAATGTTGGGCAGCCACCTGCAGACCCCTCTGCCTGCCCATCCACTCCAGCTGCTCAGGCCGCCAAGGGCACTTCTGCCCCTGAGCAGGTGACCATTATCAGGCCAGAGCCCTCCAGGTTGACTGCGATTTCACACTGGCTGTCAATTAATGGCCGGCCAGTGTGAAACGTGTGCTGCAGCACTGCCAGGGTGGGGGCAGGAGGAGCAGGAGTGCTGAAGTTGGCACTTGCGGGAGCAGTAAAAGCTCCCTGAGGCGCAGAGCAGCCTCAAGGAGCTGAAGGTTTTTTAAATAAAAAACTAAAAGCTGAAGCAATGTTAAAAACATGTCCCCTCATGTCACATGACTCTGTGACATGAGTAGGGGCATGTTATGAATGAAATTTAAAAAATGTTATTTAATTTTTATTTGCTGTTGGAAATCTTATCCTGCCCGTGGATGAGGTTTCCTAAAAAATCCGAAGGCCACTTGGTCTTTTTGCCTGCTCACCAACCGTAAGGTTGGACGGGCAGTGAAAAATTTCACTTAACTATTACTTTAATGGCCTTAATAGGCCTGCTAATTGTTGGTGGGTGCGCTGCCGACTCCCACGCGTGCCTGCTGACTGAAACTTCGCGCAAGCACGCGATGATGTTGGGACGCTCGCCCAACATCATTTTACGCTCATTCGGGTCAGGTGCGTGCACACCCAACGAGTGCAATATTCTGCCCACTGTTTCCATCCCAGTAGGTGGGACAATTCTACCAGCAGGGGCCAGTCATTGTGCTCAGACTGGATGAAAGAAATGTGACTGACACTCACCAAGGAGATCCAACCATTGAGGTTCCCTCCTCAACACCACATTGGGTATCTGGTTGTCACTGAGTCACTGGGGCTCTGTGGCATAGCATCTAACAAACTGTACCGACCCAGCACCAAATGCTTTGAAGCAGTGATGTCATCATGGTTAATATTATTGGAATGTCTGTATATGGAAAAGAATTACTACATGGGATTTGTCAGAATTTATTATTGCCAGTGAATCTGTATAACTGTACAAGATTGACCAGCCATTAAAGTGTTTACAATGACGGAGTTCCTTTGAAAATTTGACTTAACTCCTTGGGAAATATACCTGGAGTAACCAGCATTTCTTCAATTCAATACTGCATTTAACAATCATTTTTAAATACAGATCGTTCATGCACTGGAGGCGGTACAGCGAATGTTCATTAGGTTAGCCCCTGGGGTGAGGGGGTTGTCCTCTGATGAGAGGCTGAATAAATTGGGCTTACACTCAATGGAGTTTAGGAGAATGAGCAGTGATCTCACTGAAACATTCAAGATTCTGAAGGGGTTTGATAGGATAGACACTGAGTGACTGTTTCCCCTGGCTGGGGAATCGAGAACACGGGGACACAGTCTCAGGATAAAGGGCCGATCATTTAGAACTGAGATGAGGAGAAATTTCTTCACTGAAAGGTTTGTGAATCTTTGAAATTTTCTACCCCAGAGGGTTGTGGATGATCCATCGTTGACTATATTTCAGGCTGGAATAAACAGGTGTTTGGTCTCTCAGGGAATCAAGGGATATGGGGAATGGGCGAGAAGGTGGATTTAAAGCCCCAGAGCAGCCATGTTTGTATTGAATGGTGGAGCAGGTTCCACTGGCCGTGAGGCCTATTCCTGCTCTTTCCTCTTGTGTTCTTGTTTGCAGCGAGATCAAATATACAGTCTCTTATTACAATTATAAAACTGAAAATATGGGTTACTTTTATGAATTAATGGACACATCTGAATAGAGTAATCTGACAAAATAATCATTCACTGGAAACTTGTAAATAATTCTAGACAATTGGGTGTTTAGATCCACAACAAAAATAATCAGTAAACATATAAATTGGCTGCAAAAACAAAATTACCTGGAAAAATTCAGCAGGTCTGACAGCATCGGCAGAGAGGGATACAGTCTGTAAATTGGCTGCCTCTCTCCATTTTACCTCTGTGGTTTGAATTAGTCTTTCTTCTATGCCTGATCATGCCTCCAACATATTCGTGCAAAACTTCATATAAAATCATTTCACTTTTTATTGTTGCGTTTTTTATCTAAAATGTTAGGGTGTAAACCCATCGCCACCGATGATTTTTGATTTCTCGCCCAAGCATCCTCTCTATTTGTACAAGTCCAGTGAGCACGGCTAGTTAATCATATTGAGTTTCACAGCTAAACTCAATGTGGTCCATACCCAAGCACCACTTCTATGAAATTACCCTTTCAGCATAGTGTCTCACAGCAGAGTAGGAGTCTGAAATCTAACTGTCGATAACAAATGCTGCAACACTGAGATTGCTGTTGGATCTTTTAAATGAACAGATTGGATTTTTTTCATAATTTGACCTCAAGTATTTTCATTACCGCGCTACACAGAATCAACTTAGTTCACTTGGGAGCATGCTTGCTTCTGCATCAGAAGGTTATGGGTTCAAACCCTCCAAATTTCCACATATGATCTAGGGCCATGCTTCAGGGCATTGCTAAGGGAGTGCTGCATTGTAGGAAGTGCTGGTCTTTAGATAAAATGTTAAAGTAAGGCCCTGTTTGCCTATTCTAGTGATTCAAGGTACTATTTTAAAAAAGGGAAGAAATACTCAGTGTGCTAGTCAAGATCCCTCTGATAAACTTTACCACCAAAAATACATTAACTTGCCATTTACCTCATTGTAAAACATGTGTATGAAGTATCTGAATCCCTGTCATAGTGAAAATCCCAGGAATGGCTGGAAATTTTAAGTCCCACTCCCCTGAACTCAGCATTTCCTATTTCCACAGGGGCAGGACAGGAGTCAGGCTGAGGTTTGTGCATGTGAGATTTACAAAGGCAGCTGGGCATTTAAATAACTGAGGTGGGATTTTGGTAGGCCAGGAGTGTGAAAGACAGAGTGTGCAGATTAAACCAGGTATCCCATTGGATATGGCCCCAGAACACCTTTGGGAGAGATAAGACACCTTTTGAGAATGTCAAAAGCAAACATGATTGTGCATAAAAAACACATAAACTCACTGGAACTGTCAAAACTGCCAAGGAATGCAAAAGAACTCTCAAGATGTCAAGGAACTGTCAAAGATGTCAAAGAACTATCAAACTGTCAACGAACTGTCAAAGGATACTTGATGAGTTGGTATGGAGGGTGGAGGGCACTGGTAGGCATGAGTTGGCATAGAGACTATAAAGGGGCATGGGATGTGGGGGCATAGGAGTATGAGGGGCCATGGGGTGGATCGAGAGGCATGGGTTGGCATAGGATGTATGAGGGGTCATAGAGACTGGGTGGGGGGCATGAAGTGGCATAACTTGGCATGGATGGGCCATGCGGAATGTGTGGGGGGGGGTGAGAGGTGAGGGCTGTCGTTTGTTTTAATGTTTTTTAAAATAACTTAAACAAAGTGCTGGAGCACAGAAGCATGCCTTGTACTCTGCCTGCCTCTGCACCCGGCTGCCTCCGCACTCGCTCTGAGGGTTGCAGACCCAATTTCTAATCCAGCTGTCACTGGAATGAAAATCCTGACTGTGGGCAGACATTTTTAAAGGAAGGGTTTACAGAGCCAGGAATTCACCCCTTTCTGCACAGTTGACCCAGGAGTGAAAATCTGAGCCAAAATGGCTCCATTAAATATCACTTACACATGAAAACAGATAGTCTTAAATCATCCACAGGACATTTTAGTGCCATCAGATTCTGTACAAGGAGGAGCATAAAGTGCAAAAATTCAGAGCTTAGAATCCGAATGAACTTTCACTTAATTCATGGGACAATGCAACAAAATTCGACTGAAGCAGATAATGTTTGTATTTATGTTCTGTTAAAGATTCAACAATTCTTAATCACAGATTATCTTGTTCTATTGGATTTATATTATTTGGTTCAAGGCAGTCAAAAATCAGTAAGTGTTCAATAAAGAGTTTAATAACATCTCAAAATAGGATTAACCATATTTAGCAGTGCTGTAATGAAGGGGGAGCAATTAAGTGTTTCGACATGTCTGGTGAGATTGATAATGTCATCCAGCAATCTCTGAGTATTCCAACACAGCCTGTGTAAAGTGGAAAAGAGATACTTTTTAAAAGGTGTCCATCATTGTAATACACGTCAGAAACTTTTCCCCCAGAAACTTTTTCCATGAAAATGTCTCATTTCTTTTCCCAGTGGATAACACAGTCATTGCCGTTCCATACGGCAGTCGGCATGTCCGAATTGTACTCAAAGGCCAAGATCATCTGTGTAAGTGGACACCAATTTTATGACTGAAATGCTTTAAATCTGCTGTTTGCTGATTTTTTTAGGTCATCCTTAAAGATGTCATGGAAAATATTTAACAATAGTTAGGAATAATCTTCCACCTGTGGTAACCATGGATAACAGCTGTTGTACATCTCAGTCATCTTATGATGGTCAGGTTTTGCTTGTGGTCTGTTCATGATGATGATAGACTTGTGTTGGTTGACATTGAAAATTGATAAACACTCCTCCGTGTCAGTCTAAACGGATTGAATAGTAAAATTAATGAGAAGCATTTGTATTTGAGCTCCACTTTTAAAAATAATACACCTCTGGGATATGTTCTCTTCCAGATAGATTTTACAAAACTAAATGTAACTTTGAGTCACCCTCACATAAAGATCACATCAAAATATCTGGATTCACATTGAATTGTGACTACTCCTTTAAAAGCAATTATGGGTACGTCAGCAGCTTCTTGCATGTCAAAGTTAAATAAACTTGCACATCTGTCCTCATCTCCAGCATTTACAAATGGCCCAAGCAAATGGGTTTTCCTCAGACCATCTTTAGTATGTTCAGAGGAAGCATTTGAAATTTGTTTCATCTCTTTTCAAGAATAGCTCTGGGAATACTTTGCCGTGACTGAACTTCTCTGGGTCATTCAACAGCACCTCAATCTGTTAAAACATTTAGCAGAAAAAGTTACTAAAGGTTATAGGGAATGTATTAAACATTGTTGGAGAATTTAGTAATAAGTTTTTGAAAAGAGTGAACCATATTGCTCAGTTATTGTGTGTTCCATCTCTATTGTACCACTGAGTTCAAAGTTCAAGTAATTGAAAGTTTTGATCCATTTGGAGTTTGAGGAAATACAGAATGGGCCAAGCCTCTTTAACTCATTGACCTTGCTCCCTCCATACCCCAAATTCAATTTAGCTCATTAAGGAAAATGAAAAGATTGCATATCTATAACAACCTTCACGACAAGCGGATGTCCAAAGCACTTTACAGCCATTGAAGTATTTTGTAGTGTAGTCACTGGTGTAACCTTGGAAACGCAGCAGCCAATGTGTGCCCACAAACAACAGGGTGATAATGACCAGGTATTTGAGGCAGAATTTTCCAGCCCACCACACAAAGGGTTTAAAGGTGTGCGGCGGGAGGCAATGTGGCGGGATCTGAAAAATTGCTTTCTCTCTACCGTAAAATGAGGGTGGGATCTTCTGCTACCACCCGTCATGGCAGGTCACCATTCCCTCCAGAGGCCAGCATGAAGCTGATTTACATCCCGCTAATGGGGTGCAAGGAAGGCCTGACCAAAATGGCCTCCCCGCCGCCTGATTGTCCACGCCCCCTGCGGGAAATCACACCAGTCCAGAACACATCTGGACCAACGTGGTATATACATGTTGGCATTACCTGAAGTGGTCCTGGGGCAGCTTGTGGAGATGAGGGAAGATGGAGGCCTCCAGCGACTGGACCCTGGAACAGCATGTGCAGCAGTGGGCACAGCATCAACCCCGTGGGTCTTCGCTGCACAGCAGTTTTCAGGGTGGGTGTTCTCATTGCAGCAACTTCTCCCAGGATTTGGATCTTCCGGATGCAGGTGGTTGGCTGTAGGAGGTACTGTTGGATGGTGATGATTTGTGTTGGGGGGGGGGCGGATTGACAAGGAGGAGAGGAATGAAGAAGTGGGGTGGGTGTGGAGGCCTTCACTGGGGCAGGAGGGGGTTGGGGCTGGTAGAGAAAAGGGAGAGATTCTGAGGGGCGCTGGAACTGGTGAGATCATATGGAGCAGGAGGGTGGGAAGGGCCGTGGTTGAGTGCAGGCAGGGAGGGGGATTTGTACAGGTGTGAAGGGTCATGGAGGCGGTGTGCAGGTGTGAAGGGTCATGGGAGGAGGGTGTGCAGGTGTGAAGGATCAGGGAGGGGGTGTGTAGGTGTGAAGGGTCATGGAGGGGTTGTGCAGGTGTGAAGGGTCATGGAGGGGTTGTGCAGGTGTGATGGGTCATGGGGGGGTGTGCAGGTGTGAAGGGTCATGGGAAGAGGGTGTGCAGGTGTGAAGGATCATGGAGGGGGTGTGCAGGTGTGAAGGATCATGGTGGGGGTGTGCAGGTGTGAAGGATCATGGAGGGGGTGTGCAGGTGTGAAGGGTCATGGGAGGGGGGTGTGCAGGTGTGAAGGGTCATGGGGGGGTGTTGTGCAAGTGTGAAGGGTCATGGAGGGGGTGTGCAGGCCTGAGGGGTCATGGGGGGTGTGCAGGTGTGAAGGGTCATGGAAGGGGTGTGCAAGTGTGAAGGGTCATGGAGGGGGTGTGCAGTTGTGAAGGGTCATGGGGGCATTGTGCAGGTGTGAAGGGTCATTGGGGGTGTGCAGGTGTGAAGGGTCATGGGGGGTGTGCGTGTGAAGGGTCATGGGGGGGTTGTGCAGGTGTGAAGGGTCATGGGGGGGTGTGCAGGTGTGAAGGGTCATGGGGGGATGTGCAGGTGTAAAGAGTCATGAAGGGGGTGTGCAGGTTTGAAGGGTCATGGGGATGTGTGCAGGTGTGAAGGGTCATGAAGGGGGTGTGCAGGTGTGAAGGATCATGAAGGAGGTATGCAGGTGTGAAGGGTCATGGGGGCATGTGCAGGTGTGAAGGGTCATGAAGGGGGTGTGCAGGTGTGAAGGGTCATGAAGGGGGTGTGCAGGTGTGAAGGATCATGAAGGAGGTATGCAGGTGTGAAGGGTCATGGGGGCGTGTGCAGGTGTGAAGGGTCATGAAGGGAGTGTGCAGGTGTGAAGGGTCATGAAGGGGGTGTGCAGGTGTGAAGGGTCATGGGGGGGTGTGCAGGTGTGAAGGGTCATGGAAGGGGTGTGCAAGTGTGAAGGATCATGGAGGGGGTGTGCAGTTGTGAAGGGTCATGGGGGGGTGTGCAGGTGTGAAGGGTCATGGTGGGGTGTGCAGGTGTGAAGGGTCATGGGAAGAGGGTGTGCTGGTGTGAAGGATCATGGAGGGAGTGTGCAGGTGTGAAGGATCATGGTGGGGGTGTGCAGATGTAAAGTATCATGGAGGGGGTATGCAGGTGTGAAGGGTCATGGGGGGAGTGTTGTGCAAGTGTGAAGGGTCATGGTGGGGTGTGCAGGTGTGAAGGGTCATGGGAAGAGGGTGTGCTGGTGTGAAGGATCATGGAGGGAGTGTGCAGGTGTGAAGGATCATGGTGGGGGTGTGCAGGTGTAAAGTATCATGGAGGGGGTGTGCAGGTGTGAAGGGTCATGGGAGGGGGGTGTGCAGGCCTGAAGGGTCATTGGGGGTGTGCAGGTGTGAAGGGTCATGGAAGGGGTGTGCAAGTGTGAAGGGTCATGGAGTGGGTGTGCAGTTGTGAAGGGTCATGGGGGCATTGTGCAGGTGTGAAGGGTCATGGGGGGTGTGCAGGTGTGAAGGGTCATGGGAGGGGGGTGTGCAGGTGTGAAGGGTCATGGGGGGAGTGTTGTGCAAGTGTGAAGGGTCATGGAGGGGGTGTGCAGGCCTGAAGGGTCATGGGGGGTGTGCAGGTGTGAAGGGTCATGGAAGGGGTGTGCAAGTGTGAAGGGTCATGGAGTGGGTGTGCAGTTGTGAAGGGTCATGGGGGCATTGTGCAGGTGTGAAGGGTCATGGGGGGTGTGCAGGTGTGAAGGGTGATGGAAGGGATGTGCAGGTGTGAAGGGTCATGGGGGTGTGCAGGTGTGAAGGGTCATGGTGGGGTGTGCAGGTGTGAAGGGTCATGGGGGGTGTGCAAGTGTGAAGGGTCATGGGGGGTTGTGGAGGTGTGAAGGGTCATGGGGGGTGTGCAGGTGTGAAGGGTCATGGAGGAGGTGTGCAGGTGTGAAGGGTCATGACGGGGGTGTGCAGGTGTGAAGGGTCATGGGGGGATGTGCAGGTGTGAAGAGTCATGGGGGCTGTGCAAGTGTGAAGGGTCATGGAGTGGGTGTGCAGTTGTGAAGGGTCATGGGGGCATTGTGCAGGTGGGAAGGGTCATGGGGGGTGTGCAGGTGTGAAGGGTGATGGAAGGGATGTGCAGGTGTGAAGGGTCATGGGGGTGTGCAGGTGTGAAGGGTCATGGTGGGGTGTGCAGGTGTGAAGGGTCATGGGGGGTGTGCAAGTGTGAAGGGTCATGGGGGGTTGTGGAGGTGTGAAGAGTCATGGGGGGTGTGCAGGTGTGAAGGGTCATGGAGGAGGTGTGCAGGTGTGAAGGGTCATGACGGGGGTGTGCAGGTGTGAAGGGTCATGGGGGGATGTGCAGGTGTGAAGAGTCATGGGGGGGTGTGCAGGTGTGAAGGGTCATGAAGGGGGTGCCAGTGTGAAGGATCATGGGGGGCTGTGCAGGTGTGAAGAGTCATGAAGGGGGTGTGCAGGTGTGAAGGGTCATGGGGGGGTGTGCAGGTGTGAAGGGTCATGAGGGGGTATGCAGGTGTGAAGGGTCATGAAGGGGGTGTGCAGGTGTGAAGGGTCATGGGGGGGTGTGCAGGTGTGAAGGGTCATGGGGGGGTGTGCAAGTGTGAAGGGTCATGGGGGTGTGCAGGTGTGAAGGGTCATGGCAGGCTGTGCAGGTGTGAAGGGTCATGGGGGTGCAGGTGTGAAGGGTCATGGGATTGGGGTGTGCAGGTGTGAAGGGTCATGGAGGGGGTGTGCAGGTGTGAAGGGTCCTGGGGGGTGTGCAGCTGTGAAGGGTCATGGGGACTGCTGATGTGTGGACGGGCACGGGGGGAGTAAAGAGGGGAAAGAGGTTCGGAGGCTGCGGTCTGTGGAATCAATGGAGGAGTCCAGGGGGCATATTCAGGTTACCAGTGATAGGGTGGGATGGTGATGGTTAAAGGAGGCAGTGGAAGCTGGTATGGTGGGAGGGTGAGGGTACAGCAATGATGGGTGAAGGGCGCTGAGGGTTGTTGGAGGGGATGTGGATGGTGATGCGGATTCTGGGGGTCGGCAGGATGAGGGGGTGTCATGTCGTTATAACAGGGGTGCGCTCTTTGGGATGGTAGGGGATGTGGACATTCACCTGCACAGGATGGAATGTGATGGGGGAGGGTTGTAAGGTGACGGTGGGGAAGTTAAATGTAACACCTGGGGAGGGTCAATGGTTATGGGGAGAGGGTGCGGGTGATGTGGGAAGGGAAAAAGGTATCCAACTCAGCATGGAATGTTACTCACACCATGGTCACTCTCAACTATCCAGAGTCTCGGGTTGGAGATCTTGAGATGCTGCATGGGAGTTGGATCATTGGGGGGTGAGTGGAGCAGCAGAGCCAGCTCAAGGACAACTGAAGTGGAATCCCAGCCTGGGGTATTTACACTGTTAGGGCATCGGGACAGATGAGAGTGTGGAGGCCAAAGGCTCAGAGTGTGAGGGGGGTTTCTTGCACACGGCTCACAAGGGCCCTGGCAAAGATCCTTTGCCTCCCTGCACATGCCTGATTCCGGGGGACATAGACCCAGTGTGGGGTGTCCCCCTGAAGATGGTGGGATGGGGGTGGGGGCACAGGCTTAATGAATACGAATTGCAATTAAACTACATCAGATCTCATTAAAGTGCAAGTGAGCTGTATTTATAAACGTGTGATAAGTTTAACAATCATAGTGCACCCAGGCAACCACTTGTGAAATCAAAACTTCTTAATCTTTCATTCCCCAATGCATCTTCTCAGTGCTCCCCTGACATCTGCAGCAGTGGGGGGGTGGGGGTCAGCCTGCTGACCAGTTGACCCTGTTGCCTTGGATGACCTTGGGGGCGGGTGTCCTCTGGAGACCCGAAGCCTGGAGGGTCCTGGCTTACTTTGGCTGTCCTGCTGTGGGGCAGCCGCTCCCTCTGGAGGACAAGGCTGAAGGGGTCACAGGCAAAGGGGAGTCAGAAGGACCGGCCATCCTCGGAGGGTCCTGAGTGGGGGTCCCAGGGGTGTCCAACAGCTGGGACAACTGGAGGAGGTCAAGGTGCCCTGTCCCTGTCTTACGTAGCCACTGCAAAAGCTAATCCATGGCTACAGTGGTGGAGTGCAGGTCTGCACACATCTCCCACAGAATCTGCTGGTCCAGGTTCTCCATGGCGTCTGCTGCCCTCCCTATGGACACCTCAATGCGTGCACAGGTTGGTAGCACTTCATCAGAGAGCAAGCAACGGACTCCTCTGCCTTGCATACCACCCTGTTGAAGGCCTCCACCACCTCTGCCAGATGTTCCTCTGCCTCTCACTGCCTCTCCAGTACCTTGTGCAGGGCCATGTCAGAAGCTCGTCCTCCAACTTGGGCATCACAGATGCCTCTTCCCCAACAGTCCTCCGAGTGCTGGGGAGTTTGGCTGACCCTGCCTCCTCCTGCTGCAGACACGTGTCCATGCAGTCACCACCAGATTGTGAGACCCTTCCTAAACTACAACTAATACCCACCATGGTGTGTATCTCTGGGCTGGTGGAGGGTGCAGGTTACTGCTGTGATGCCTCTACAGGTGCACTTTCTTCCTCTGAAATGTCCTCGCTCCTTTCCAGACTTGTCCGAGTGCAGGTCAAGGCTTTGCCTCTTTTGGGTCCTGCCCTCTTCCTGCTGACACCTGTAAGTGAGAGAGGAGAGAGCGAGTGACTGCCTGAGTTGCCTCCAACATGGAAGAATACATGACCCTTAGGTTGCGATGACATGCATGGGTCCTTACTAGAAGGATGCTGCGAGCCAAACTCTCCATCTCTGCCTGCCAGCTGGGCTGCCCACTCCCCGAGATCGGTGAGGTCTTTGAAGTATGGGTGACCCCTCCCGTCTTCTCCCTCTCTCTCTGATTATGGCTTAACTTCTCCTGCAATAAGAGAGAAGACGGGGGTGAGAGAAATTGGGTTTCTGGTATCTTTCTCAAGCATCCAGTCTTACAAGTAGCCCACTGGATTGTGTGCCATGTGATTGATGCACTGCAGGTTGCCCACAAGGGTTCAGGGGCAGCACCCTCCAGAGTGGTGAGTCCACACAGATAGAAGGATAAGGCTCACAGAGACATGTCATTAGCAATGCTTGCTGGTGGCCTCAATGCTTAACCCCCTCACCCCAATCCCCACCCCCCAGGCAGTATCTGAGCTCCCTGTGTGGGAGGGTCAGGGACCCACAGTGGCCTCTCCACCTGCAGGCGAGACAGGCTGCAGTGGGTCTATGAGGCATCACCTTATCACATTGGCACGGAGGCCCATGTCCCCTATGCCAATCAGTGAGGTGAGTGTGAGCAGCTGAGGGTTCACTTACCCTGGTGGAGCAGATGGGCTCATCTTCAGGGCAATCCTCTGGTGCACACCTTGGGCACTCACTACCTAGGAGACATCCTCCCATTCTGGGTTTGTCTCCCTGCTCAGCCAACTCCTCCCATCCTCTGGATCAAGGACGCCCCTCCTGGCCTCCACTTTGTTGAGCAGGATGCCCAGGCAGGCATCGCTGAATTTAGACACCGGAGCTCCATGTCCTCTTTGAGCCAGCCCCTATTCAGTTTTGTGTAGATCGCTGCCAGAGCGCCTATTAAAAAAGCCGCACAGATATGACAGCAGGACACACTCCATCTGACACACGCCATCCAAAACACACGCCATCCGACACACGCCATCCGACACACGCCATCCGACACACGCCATCCGACACACTCCATCCCGCCACACTCCATCCCGCCACACGCCATCCGACACACGCCATCCGACACAGGCCATCTGACACACGCCATCCCGCCACACTCCATCCCGCCACACTCCATCCCGCCACAATCCATCCGACACATGCCATCCGACACACGCCATCCCGCCACACTCCATCCGGACACACGCCATCCGACACAGGCCATCCGACACATGCCATCCCGCCACACTCCAACCCGCCACACTCCATCGGACACACGCCATCCGACACAGGCCATCCGACACATGCCATCCCGCCACACTCCATCCCGCCGCACTCCATCCCGCTACACTCCATCCGACACATGCCATCCCGCCACACTCCATCCCGCCACACTCCATCCCGCCGCACTCCATCCCGCCGCACTCCATCCCGCCGCACTCCATCCGGACACACTCCATCCCGCCACACTCCATCCGACACACGCCATCCGACACACGCCATCCTGCCACACTCTATCCCGCCACACCCCATCCCGCCACACTCCATCCCGCCACACTCCATCCCGCCACACTCCATCCGGACACACTCCATCCGACACATGCCATCCCGCCACATTCCATCCCGCCACACTCCATCCCGCCACACTCCATCCCGCCACACTCCATCCCGCCACACTCCATCCGACACACGCCATCCCGCCACACTCCATCCCGCCACACTCCATCCCGCCACATTCCATCCACCACACTCCATCCCGCCACACTCCATCCCGCCACACTCCATCCCGCCACACTCCATCCCGCCACACTCCATCCCGCCACACTCCATCCGGACACACTCCATCCGGACACACGCCATCCAACACAGGCCATCCGACACATGCCATCCCGCCACACTCCATCCCGCCACACTCCATCCCGCCACACTCCATCCCGCCACACACCATCCGCCACACGCCATCCCGCCACACTCCATCCGGACACACTCCATCCCGCCACACTCCATCCGACACATGCCATCCCGCCACACTCCATCCCGCCACACTCCATCCTGCCACACTCCATCCCGCCACACTCCATCCGACACACGCCATCCGACACATGCCATCCGACACACTCCATCCCGCCACACTACATCCCGCCGCACTCCATCCCGCCACACTCCATCCCGCCGCACTCCATCCGACACACTCCATCCCGCCGCACTCCATCCGCCACACTCCATCCAGACACACTCCATCCGCCACACTCCATCCGACACATTCCATCCGACACACTCCATCCGACACACTCCATCCGACACACGCCATCTGACACACGCCATCCGACACACGCCATCCGGCCACACTCCATGCGGCCACACTCCATGCGGCCACACTCCATCCGGCCACACTCCATCCGGCCCACTCCATCCGGCCCACTCCATCCGACACCCTCCATCCGACACTTTCCATCCGGCCACACTCCATCCGACACACTCCATCCGACACACTCCATCCGGCCACACTCCATCCGGGACACCCCATCCGACACACTCCATCCGGGACACTCCATCCGACACACTCCATCCGGCCACACTCCATCCGGCCACACTCCATCCGACACACTCCATCCGACACACTCCATCCGGCCACACTCCATCCGGGACACCCCATCCGACACACTCCATCCAACACACTCCATCCGGCCACACTCCATCCGACACACTCCATCCGACACACTCCATCCGGCCACACTCCATCCGACACACTCCATCCGGCCACACTCCATCCGGGACACTCCATCCGGGACACCCCATCCGACACACTCCATCCAACACACTCCATCCGACACACTCCATCCGACACACTCCATCCGACACACTCCATCCGGCCACACGCCATTGGGACACGCATATGTCGGGAAACCCCCAACTGCCTAATTAATGAGGCCGGGATCGCACGATACTGCGCAAACTCCCAGTGGCCTATGCAGCAGGAAACACTCCCCGTTCCCACCTACACGGCAGGAATGGAAAATTCCACCCTCTGTTTTTCTGATGTTGATTGAGGGATAAATATTGACCAGGAAACTGGAGATAACATCCCTGATCTTCTTCAAAACAGTGTCATGATATTTTACATCCACTGACGAAGCCTCAGTTTAATGGCTCACCGAAAAAAAACCCTCCTTCAAAAAGTGCACTATTCTCTCAGCACTGCACAGGAGTGTCAGCTCTGATTTGGTGCTCGAGTCCCAGATGGGATTTGAACCTGTACGCTTCTGACTGAGGTGAGAGTGCTACTGAGAGAGCCAGAGCTGAGGCACATCATGGGAAGATAGTCGGCTTATCATTTTAATAGAGGACATGAATTATGCTGTGAATGATGGGATAGCCATGCCTCTAGAGCACTTTGCTTTTACTCTTGGTCTTCACTGAGAGTCAGAGGAACGTTGACCTGCCATAAACACCGTGCAATAAAGAGGAGTGAGAGTGCAAAGCTGAGGCAGAAATTTGCAACCTCACTAACTACAAATGCAGCAGAAACACTTTGGTCTGGAAACTAACCGTCTTAGAAATTATGGCATAAATGCAGTCATGTTCTGAGAAAGGAATATAAAATTAATATCAATTTATCTGAAGGATAGCAGTTTTTATCCCTCATAATTTTAGGAACTGAAACTTATGGAGCCAACCAGAAAACGAGTGAGGCCTTGTGCCCTGTGTCACCATCTGCAGCATTCCCCAGAAAAACTGCACAGTATCTGACGTCCAGTGTCAGTGGTAGAAACCATTTGCTGGCTGTTCTGCAGCAGTAGCCATCACAGTTTATCAAGAATAAAAACAATAGGAAAAAAGTGTTTAGTAAAAGCAAAATACTGCAGATCCTGGAAATCTGAAATAAAAATAGAAAATGCCAAAAAAAACCTCAGCAGGCCTGGCAGCGTCTGTGGAGAAAGAAACAGAGTTAACATTTCAAGTCAAGTATGACTTCTTCAGAAGTGATGGAAGGTAGAAATGTGACAGCTTTTCTGTTGTTGGAAGGGGGAAGGGGGAGGAAGGTCAAAAGGGAGGGTCTAGGATAGGTAGAGGGTGGGAGAGATTAATTAACAAAGATGTCGTAGAATAAAAGGCACACAGGGTGATAATTGAAGTCTTTATGTTCATTTTCCTCATGTCTCATAATAATAATGACTTCATTATCTATTTGGTTATTGTGGGACAGATGTGATCTATTTCAGCTTTTTTAACACAGAAATTGAATCTAAAATCTGCCCTAAATTATTTCAATTGTATTTTCAAGATTTGGAAACAAAGTCTCTGTTGGGTCAGAGAGGAGAAAACAGCCTGAGCTCTACTGGAATCTTCAGCATTGCAAATACCAGCATCGAATTCCAGAAATTACCCGAGAAAGAGATACTGAGAGCAGATGGCCCACTTGATGCAGATTTCACTGTAAAGGTTAATTGTTGTTAGTTCTAATAACAGTTACACTGACTACAAATCAAATATGTTTTATTCCTACATGCTGGGTCTGATCAAAGTACCTGCTATTGAATTATATGCTTTAATTTTAAACATTAACAAGAAACACCATACTGAGTGAACTGAGCATCTAAGCCTTCATTTAGAAAATATACCAGTTCAGTTTTGCAATTTTATTCATAAAATTTGTCATCAATTCTCTGAGTCCATTAAATTATTCTCTTTATTTTCAAAAAGTTCTTTCAGAAACACAAGAAGCTGTAAATTCTGCATCTTTTTTGGGTAGAGTCTCTAGGATGGGGGCTGTGGAGAGAGTGCGGTGTCATGCTTTGGGGTAAATTAGGTGTGCCAGAGATAAAAACAAAAAAACTGCGGATGCTGGAAATCCAAAACAAAAACAGAATTACCTGGAAAAACTCAGCAGGTCTGGCAGCATCGGCGAAGAAGAAAAGAGTTGATGTTTCGAGTCCTCATGACCCTTCGACAGAACTTGAGTGAGTCCAAGAAAGAGTTGAAATATAAGCTGGTTTAAGGTGTGTGGGGGGGGAGAGAGAGAGAAGTGGAGGGGGGGCAAGCTTGTTTGTCCCTACAACCACACCAAACCCCTCCACTTCTCTCTCTCTCTCCCCACCCCCCCCCACACACCTTAAACCAGCTTATATTTCAACTCTCTCTTGGACTCACTCAAGTTCTGTCGAAGGTTCATGAGGACTTGAAACGTCAACTCTTTTCTTCTCCGCCGATGCTGCCAGACCTGCTGAGTTTTTCCAGGTAATTCTGTTTTTGTTTAGGTGTGCCAGAGTTGCACCCTTCTAAAATCCGTGCTAAATTCCTGTGGGAGATGAGGGGTCAAGTGATGGGATGAAGCAGATCACGTCTTATCCTTTAGAAATTCCATTATTTAAACCAGAATTACACCTGGCTGAGTAAGGTTTATAAAGAGAGCTGACATGCCAAAGCCAGAAGCCATTGAATTCACAGGCCTTCACATTTCAGAATTTTGGTCCGAATTATCACCTTTGGCTGAAGTGATTAGAATTTCTTTCTTCAGCCTCTAGTGAGGATTCTGCAAGCTGCATCTCAGCATTTTCAGGCAAGGGTATCTTTTTCTCCCTACCTTACTGTCACAGAAACCATATCATGTTCATATGTTTCCCAAAACCCAAGTGGATATACACTTGAAGAGTTGTAACCTCCTGGGCTATGGACTAAGGGCTGGAAAGTCCAATTAAGCTAGCTAGCGCTTTCTCACATGGCAGAGATAGGATAAGCTGAATGGCCCCCTTCTGTGCTGTAAACATTCTGTTTAAATGTACTGTTTTGAGATTAGTTATTACCACAGTTTGATGTATAAATGTGCCAGGATGCTGTGTAATGAATCATAGAATAGTACAGTACAGAAAGAGCCCATTCAGACCATTGAGTCTCCAGCTTGCGTTTCCTCTTCCCATCTCCAGGGGACAGCAGCTAAGCCGGATATAATCCCACGAGTATGTCACTTGTCCACAAGGTAGAAAGCCTCATTGGGTCAAGACGCTCTCACTCATCCCAAACAGAAATAATGTTTTATGCTGACATAGGGCTTTGAAAATATTTCAGAAATATAGAACTACCAGTGGCAGGAAGTGTTTGCAGATCATTCAGCATTTTATCTTGGCCAACTTGAGACACAAAATTAGTTGTTCCTGTGCCTGAGAACATTAAAAGGAATTAGGTTAGGAATGGGGGTAAGGAATGTCCCTTACATTCTCCATTCATTTTATTTAATTTAGTTACTAATAGGAAACTGGAACAAGCACTGGGAGTTCTCAACATTGATTACAGATCCGATGAAGTCTCATCGCATTTTACTTTCATCCATGTTACAAAACTTCCCGTTATCTTATTTCCATTACAAGTGTGTGTTGGAGAGAGGCAAGGAAATCCTCTTCAAAACACCTGAGTAGCTGATGCTGGGTCCATGCAAAGATGGAGTTGGCAGCAGTGACATTAGCAGAACAATGAGATACCAGTAGCCACAGCAGGCTAGCCCCAATATTTGCTGTAACCATTTGGAGGATTTGTCTATTCAGCGAACTGAGGGCCATCTATTTTCAAATCTTAAGAAGCAGTGCAGAGATTTAAGAAGATGCCTCTCATGATGATATTGTTTCAAAGCATTCAGAAAAGGAACAGATTTCAGTTATTCTTCAAGGGCGGTGAATGAATTATCAAATTTCTATAAATCTGGATATTCTGATCTAGTTCAGCATTCTGAAGCTGTTACAATTCATAGAATAATAATTGGAGTAACTGGAGCACAATTGGAGATTCCAGATAACATCATGATTTAGAAAGTCACCTGAACCACATGATTATGTTACAAGCTGACAATGCACTCTTCAACCAGCTTTTGTCCAAGATAAACTCTGCTTTTTCATGTCTGGTATGCTCTTCTTCCATTTCCTTCATATTCAGGTATATTGTTCGGCTATTGACCCTTCACACTACTGTTCCATCACAGTATTTTTGTATAAAATGATAAAACAAATAGCAAGATAAGGAGTTAAGGGATATCTATGTCTTGCACCCTTTGTTATTTTAAGTTGTAATTATACCTCGTAACTGAGGAGATTAAATGAATCACTTTTCTAAGGTATGAGCAGAGTATTTGTTTTTGTCTTTCAGATACAGTATGTGGGAAATGCAGATAGTATAGTGCAGTTTTTCTTTTACCAGCCTATCATACATCAATGGAGGGAAACAGATTTCTTCCCTTGTTCTGTTACTTGTGGTGGAGGTAATATTCATTAAGTCATTAATGAGTATTCATGAAGTCATTTTCATTTACTGAAACAGCTGTCTTGATTAAACTAAATAACTAATTGCAGAGAAATTATGGTTAGTCATGTTGTGTAAATATTAATCATGTCGGAACTAGTTTTCTGTTCATTACTTTAACTGGATCATTAGGTAATGTTGGTTGAGTACTGGTAATTTCTCTGTTTCAAGTACCAAGTTTTTGAATATTTGATTAATTACAGAAATGCTATTTTATAGACTGCCTCAATGTCAAAAGGCTGCCCATTGCTACACCATCTCCCAAGTGATGAATTCTCAGTTTCCACACAATCAGCTGAGGGAAGAGAAGTGTTGGCATTCCTCCAGCCACAATACTAACTGACAATTGGATTAAACTTAAAAAGCAGCATTTTCTTGTTTCGACTTCCCCCATCGACCTAGACACTAGATTCAGACATTACAAAAGCACACCCAGTCCATTCGAAACTGCAAAATCCTTCTCATCAACATCTGTGGATTAGGGTCAAATTTGGAAGAGACACTAACAAGTTGAGCAACAGCCTATCATAGTCATAATCACAAATTCTTATCTTTCACATAATGTCTCAGATGCCACCATCACCATCACCGGGTGTGTCTTATCCCACTGGCCGGTCAGAACCACCAGAGGTGATGCCACAGTCCGATATGGTCGGGAGGGAGTTGCCCTAGGAGTCCTCCACATTACTGCACCCCTCCACCAAACCACACACACACCACCGCCTCACCCCCCCCCCCCAACCGCCTTGAGCCAATGAAGCTGTGGTCCTCCATTTGAACACCACTTGGAAGAAACACTGAGGGTAGCCAGAGCATAGAATGTACTCTGGGTGGGGAACTCAATGTCTACCACCAAGAGTGACTTTGTAGCACCACTACTGACTGAGCTGGCTGAGTCCTGAAAGATATATTTGGCAGACTGGGCCTGCAGAAGGTGAAGAGGCAACCAATGGGAGGGCCAAACCTATGTGATTTTGTCCTTATCAATGTACCTGTTATGGATGCATCTGTCCAAGACAGTATTGGTCAGAGTGACCATCGCACAGTCTGTGTGGAGATAAAGTCTCGTCTTCATAAAGAGAATACCCTCCATCGTGTTGTATGGTACTAACACTGTGCTAAATGGAGTAGATTCAGAACAGGTATAGCAGCTTAAAACTGGACAACCATAAGATGCTGGGGACCATCAGCAGCAGTACAATTATATTCAACCACAATCTGTAACCAATGGTGTGATATATCCCTCATTTTACCATTGCTATTGAGTCAAGGGATCAACCCTGATTCAATGAGTGTAGAACGGTAATACGCTGAGTACCGGAAAGTAGGATGCCAATCTGGTGAAGCTATAACACAGAACTACATACAGTAGCAGCAGCATGTACCAACTACAAGACGCACTGCAGGAATTTACAAAGGCTCCTTTGACAACACCTTCCAAACCCATGACCACTACCATCTAGAAGAACAAGGGCAGTAGATGGATGGGAACACCACCACCTGGTAGTTCCCCTCCAAGTTGGAAATATATCTCCGTTCCTTCACTGTCGCTGGGTCTAAATCCTGGAACTCCCTCCCTAACAGCACTGTGGGTGTACCTGCACCATATGGACTGCAGCAGCTCAAGAAGGCAACTCACCACCACCTTCTCAAGGCCAACTAGGGATGGGCAATAAATGCTGGCACAGACAGTGAAACCCACATCCCATGAATGAATTAAAAAAGACATGTTAAACAGCAGAGACAGCATATTATAGACAGAGCTAAGCGATCCCACAACCATCATATCAGATCAAAGCTCTGTAGTCCTCCACATCCAGGTGTGAATGGTGATGGGAAATTTAACAACTAACCAGAGGAGGCTCCACAGACATCTACATCCTCAATGATGGTGGAGCTCAGCACGAGGGCAGGAGACAAATCTGAAGCATTTGCAACTATCTTTAGCCAGAAGTGCTGAGTGGAGGATCCATCTGAGCATCCTTAGGAGGTCCCCAGGATCCCAGATGCCAGTCTTCAGCCAATCCGATTCACTCCGTTTGATATCAAGGAATGGCTGAAGGCACTGGATACAGCAAAGGCTATGGGCCCTGACAATATTCCGGCAATAGTACTGAAGACTTGTGCTCCAGAACTAGCCAGGCTTCCAGCCAAGTTGTTCCAATACAGTTACAATGAAAGCAAAATATTGCAGATTCTGGAAATATGAAATAAAAGCAGAAAATGCTGGAAAAACTCAGCAGGCCTGGGAAAATCTGTGGAGAGAGAAACAGAGGGCGGAATGGTCCCAGATTTGCACAAAGTGTGATAGTGGGCGGGAAAAAAAACATTTTATCTGCCGGCCACAATGGAGGCTTTTTGCCCCTTATCGTCCCATTCCTGGCGCGTCCTGCCTCATTAATGATGCATTCCCAGGAAACATGCCGGCCGCTGGTGGGGCAGCCTCTGTTTCACCCGCCCCACCGTCACCTCAGGCCTTCAGTAATCCGAGGCCATATTTAAAGGGGGCCCCTGCACAGAGCTCACTCTCTGTTACACTTAAGTATTGGAAGCTGCTGCAAAGTCATGGCTGCCAAAGGGAGGAAACATGCTGCGCCCAAATTTAGTGACACCTCCCTCGAGTGCCTACTAGATGCTGTGGAGGCCCGCCGCCGAGTCCTTTACCTCTACTCTGGGTGAAGACCAGCAAACAAGGTCATTAATCCAGCGCAGGAGGCGGTGGCAGCGGTGGTTAGTGCCAACACCCTGCAAAAGAGGACAGCCACCCAGTGCTGAAAGACAATGAATGATCTCCTCCGTTCCACCAGTGTAAGTCACTCTGCTCATCACTCTCAACTCAGACACTCACGAACCCATGACACATCCAGAGGGATCTCACTCACTGCCAGTTCAAGGGACATCACCATTCACTCTCTCACACACACTCTCATCTGTCCTGCGGATCGTGTCCTCATCCGATCCATGGCATCACTCACCACCCACACATGCCAAGCATCTTTCTCATCTGGCCAGGCAGGCATCCTGCTTATACACCCTCCATCTCTATCCATGCAGGACAAGCTGGTGCACAAAAGGGAGAGGTCACTTACCGGTAGAGGAATGCCTAAAATCAAGGTCCTCACAGATTTTGAAAACAGCCCTCCAGCTGGCCGGCGAGGACCAGGACCGGTCTTGTGCTGACGGTGAGGTTGGTGCTGCTCTATCAAGTGAGGATCCAGCCGTGCAACATCCATCAGACAACCATGCTGTGATTGAGTTCCCCTGTACTGCAGCCCCCTGCCATGCACTAATTATCTCCCCTTGTTTTCACAGGAGAAGCCGAGGGGTCCACCAGTTAGGTCCTTGACTCAAGCCCTGAAGACACCTCGGAAGAAGAATGCGAAGGCATCCTCATTACAGACCCATCACAGCCTCACCCACATCCTCCACCAGACCCATCACAGCCTCACCCACATCCTCCACCAGACCCATCACAGCCTCACCCACACCCTCCACCAGACCCATCACAGCCTCACCCACACCCTCCACCAGACCCATAACAGCCTCACCCACACCCTCCACCAGACCCATCACAGCCTCACGCACACCCTCCACCAGACCCATCACAGCCTCACCCACATCCTCCACCAGACCCATCACAGCCTCACCCACACCCTCCACCAGATCCATCACAGCCTCACCCACACCCTCCACCAGACACATCACAGCCTCACACACACCCTCCACCAGACCCATCACAGCCTCACCCACACCCTCCACCAGACCCATCACAGCCTCACCCACACCCTCCACCAGACCCATCACAGCCTCACCCACACCCTCCACCAGACCCATCACAGCCTCACCCACACCCTCCACCAGACCCATCACAGCCTCACCCACACCCTCCACCAGACCCATCACAGCCTCACGCACACCCTCCACCAGACCCATCACAGCCTCACGCACACCCTCCACCAGACCCATCACAGCCTCACCCACACCCTCCACCAGATCCATCACAGCCTCACCCACACGCTCCACCAGACCTATCACTGTCTCATACACACCCTCCACCAGACCCATCACAGCCTCACCCACACCCTCCACCAGACCCATCACAGCCTCACCCACACCCTCCACCAGACCCATCACAGCCTCACGCACACCCTCCACCAGACCCATCTCAGCCTCACCCACATCCTCCACCAGACCCATCACAGCCTCACCCACACCCTCCACCAGATCCATCACAGCCTCACCCACACCCTCCACCAGACACATCACAGCCTCACACACACCCTCCACCAGACCCATCACAGCCTCACCCACACCCTCCACAAGACCCATCACAGCCTCACCCACACCCTCCACCAGACCCATCACAGCCTCACCCACACCCTCCACCAGACCCATCACAGCCTCACGCACACCCTCCACCAGACCCATCACAGCCTCACCCACACCCTCCACCAGACCCATCACAGCCTCACGCACACCCTCCACCAGACCCATCACAGCCTCATGCACACCCTCCACCAGACCCATCACAGCCTCACCCACACCCTCCACCAGACCCATCACAGCCTCACCCACACCCTCCACCAGACCCATCACAGCACTCACCCACACCTGCCACCAGCGCAGAGACACACCTCGGTGGGAGCTAGCTTTAGAATAGCCTCGGGATCACAATCTGGTGAGCACATCACACTGACTGATCCACAGCAGGCGGAGTCAGGGACTTCCCAGGTGTCCAGCACTTGGAGGACTGCTGGAGGCCAGAACGTTGCTGAGTCTGAGTCAGATGAGGAGCCTCTGAACTCGTTCATACCTCAGTTGCTGGAGCTGCAAAGGCAAGCTCGGGAACATCAGGAAGGGATGTCTGCTGCACTCCTCAGATTGCAAAGCATGATGGAGGAGTCCGTCCGTCTTTAGGCTGAGGTGATAGGGCCGGCATTGCAATGCATCGAGATCAACACTGGCAGGATGGCAGCCGCCATGGAGACCTTGGTCCATGACATCACCACTACACTGCTGCACGGGCTGAACTCCATCGCTGATGCCATAGTTGGCCTCCAACAGTGTGTACACATGAGGGATGCTGGGCAGCTCGATATTACTCCAGCTACTCCTTCCACTCACGGAGTCAGCCAGAGGCCCTGGGACACCCATAGGGAGGAGGGTCAGCAGGTACATGCTCCGGGGTCATCCACCCAAGTGACTCTGGGAGTGACCAGCCCATCCAAATCCCCTCTTCCTGTGACCTCCGCAGCTCCAGGTCCACAGGCCGAGGAGGGTGCAACTGCCACACAGCAAGACCCTGAAAGCAGGCTGGGGCCTCCAGGTCTTGGCACTCCAGAGGACGCCCGTCAAGTTCATCACAAGGTCAGCAGGCTGCCTCCACCTCCACTGTGGATGTCCAGGGAGCACCAATATGTAATGGCAGGGTTAGGAAAGTTAAGAAGATGTAACTCTTTTGAGTCAAAACAATTAAACTAAGTAAACAAACTCAGGGAAATAAAGGGAAACTGCAAAAACAAAAGATAAAATGCAAAGGAAACTTACCAACATCAAATCAAAATGTGATTAAGAGGGTCAATAAAGCACACCAGCCCCCACGATTCCCACCGGGCACAGAAGGCCTCGAGGGTGCCGGCAGACACCGCGTGCTCTTTCTCCAGGGACACCCGGCCGTGAACATAGCTGCAGAAGCGGGACAGTCAGGTTGGACAACCCCCTCGATTGCTTGCTGCCTGGACCTGTTAAAGGCCAACTTGGCCAAAGAAGGTGTAACTCTTTTAGAGTTAAAACAATTAAACTAAATTAACAAAATTAGGGATAAATCAAGCATAGCCCCTAATTCAGGTCAGCTGTAAAACTAAGGACAAAGTTTAAAGGAAACTTACAAACTTTAAACCAAAATGTGATCAAAGGGGTCAATAAAACACCCCAGTCCCCGCGGTGCCCACCGAGCACGGAAGGCCTCGAGAGTGCCGGCATGGGCATGGGTGTTAATCACTTGTACACAATGTTCACTATTGTCAATAAACTCCCAAGAATGTCTCCCTGCCTATGGCTCCTTGTTCTGATGAGCAGTGTTCTTGTCATTCAGATGTGAAACCTTTCTGCACAGGTTGAAGGCAGGTGTCTCAATTCAGGTCCTCTTCCCTGTGCAGTGCGCAGCCTTCAGACCAAAGTGATGGTCCGGCCTCACACTCCCTGGAAACATTAGTGTTGCCTGCACCTTGATGGTGCTGGTCATTGCTGCCAGAATGTTGTGGACAGGCGTCACAGATTTCTCTCATTCTCTCTGCCTGTTCTCGGTGCCTTTAAGGTGGGGCTGGGCCCCATCTCTTCATCTGTGACCAGTGATGCTGTGCACCAGCTCCTGAAGGGCTCAGGTACTGAAGGCAGACAAAGGATCAAGTGCATTTAAAGTTTCACGGCTGTGTCTCCATGATATGACCCTGATCACAGAGCGCAAGCGAGCTGCTCTCAGCCGCAGGAGTCAGCCATTCACGGAGGCAATGTGATGATCTATGGAGTGTCCTCACTGCATGTTATCATCATCCTCCTGGAATCTAGCAACTATTAGGGCTTCCACTGCGTCTCCCTGACATGAGCCTGAGCACTGAGGGTATGTGCACTGCCAACAGCCACACAGGAGTCAAACGTTCACAGATGCAAGGTGAGGATGTCAGGACTGTCCTTGCTGCATCTCATCATCATCCTCCATGAATCTTGCAGTATGAGGGCCTCCCGAGCATGCCTGCCTCGTCTGGCCAGTGTGAAGGCCTCATTGCCGATATCCTCGCCTTCAAGGACCTCATCACTGTCATCCCCTTCGACACCCTCCTCATAGGAGGATGTGTGCCACTCCTCCATCACAGCCAGGTCCTCCCCTTTTTTCAGGGCCAGGTTGTGGAGCGCTCTGCAAGTGACAATGATGTGTGGCGCTCTCTGGGGATTGTATTGCAGTCTCCACTGGACCTGTCGAGGCACCTGAGCCTCATTTTCAAAATGCCTTTCGTTTGCTCCACCAAAGTCCGGGTCAGGGCATGAGCCTCATTATACCATCGTTCTGCTGCTGTCATCAGCCATGTCCTCTGTGGGTAGCCCTTGTCCCTGGAAGACGTCAGGGACCTGAGACCTGCTGAGGATGTAGGAGTTGTGGAGGCTCCTTGGGAATCATGTGTAGATCTGTAGGATGTGTTTGCAATGGTTGCACACCAGTTAACCATTCAGCGAGTGGAACCTTTGCAGTTGACATAGTTTCCACAGAGATCTATGTGCCACGCGAGTGCAGTTGATGGCACCCTGCACCTCTGGAAAACTTGAGATCTGCTCAAATCCCAGCGCTCTTGCTTCCTGGCTTTCCTGATTCTGGGTGAAATGCACAAAGTTCTGTGCCTTCACAAAGATGGCAATCATGACCTCCTGGATACAGTGCGAGATCCCACACAGGTCACCTGTGGAGTCATGGCGTTAAAAATAGAGCGCTGCGCTCACTTTCATGACCACTGCTGCAGGTGGATTATGTGACCGACCAGTTCCCTAGACATGCACAGTCTTCAGTGACACTTGTTCTCAGTCACCTGCAGGAATGACAGGTGCTGTCTCTAGATCCTGGGTCTAATAAGGCATCTACAAGCGACAGCTCAATGTGGATCTTCAGCTGCATGCTCAGCAGGCCCTGTCACCCCTTCCTCTTGAGGGAGGTGTTCCTCCCTCTGCCGAGTCAGGCGTCTCTACTGCTCTCCTCTGCTTCCTGTAAGCCATGAGGCATACCACTAAATCACCAGGCCTCATGAACCTGATGTTCTGCTGCAGGATCAGAGAGACATGTGGGTTGCCATGGGTGCACTAAGAACCTCTATTTGTTAAGCCTGAAGGCCCCTTCATGCATGCAGGAAGTTGCTGTTCGCCACTTGGATGGCCAGTGTATAGTGTGCTCATTGACTGCTGAAACCCCATCCACCTCTGCCCCAACCCACTTGACCGATTGGCAGCAGCTTCACCCACTGGACTGCATGCTGTGCTCTCAGCTCAGGCACAGACATTCTCCTAACCCTCACTGCAAGGCTGCATTGTTAGCTTGAACAATGATGGATACTGGTTCAAACCTTAATAAAGACATTGCAAGGGGCTGTGAGCGCCTCCACCAGTGACTGCGCCATGGCCACCTGTCACAACTTACCCAATCGGCCAGTTGCTCAGCTGCTCCCTAAAACGCACATTAATTTGCAGTCTGTGCCTGAGGGATGAAATGTCCTGGAGCATGTAGGGGCATTTTCATGCTTTTGTGTTGCTTAAGTGGGCAGAAGAGCTTCTGAGGCCCAACTCTAAACATGTAAATGGAGCTGCAGCTGAATGGCCTCAGCTGTGGGAGAAGGTTCACTTTTGACAAGCTTTCCAAGTGCACGGCTGCTTCCCCCACCCCCCCCCCCCCCCCCCCCCCCCCCCCCCCCCCCCACCCCACCCCCCTGGCATGTGCTTGGATATTTCCTTCAGTCTCTCTGTGCTGCCTTGCCCCCACCCCTCACCCCCAACCCACCACCACCCCTCCCACCAGTCTGACCCGCACTGGAGCCCTTGCCCTGGCACCACACAGAAAGCCAGCCAGGAAAAAGTGACTTGCCTGTCCCTCCCCACCAAATGCCTCTTCCCTGATGCCCTACGGTTGCTGCACATGGTTGCATGCACTCTCCTCAGAGTTCCCTCGAAGATCAGCTCGCCAGGTGCACGCCTTTTGAAGGCGGTAGTGAAGTGACACTGATGTGGGCAGTAAGTTTGACGTGGGGAGGTGATACCAGCGAGCAGGGCTTATGATGAAAATGTATTAAAATGACGCTCCCAGTGTGTGGCGGTGGGAAACAAAGCCCCCCATTGACAAGCGGAGCGGACAATTGCAAACTGGTTTCACAATGGCATAAAACCAATTTTTGGCTTTCTCACCATAATGTCGATATCCCCCCCATACCCCACCACCCCCCGCATCCAAACCACACCCCCCCCACTCCTTCCCCCATCCGCCAAGATGCCCGACGCAAATGGAGCTGGAAAATTCCGGCCAGAGTTAACATTTCGAGTCCAATATGACTTCTTCGGAATGGAAGAACAGTTCCGAAGAAAAGTCATCCGGACTCGAAACGTTAACTCTGCTTCTCTCCCCACAGATGCTGCCAGACCTTCTGTGTTTTTCCAGAATTTTCTGTTTTTATCCCAGTACAGCTACAACACTGGCATATACCTGAAAATGTGGAAAAAAAGTTGGACAAATTCAATCTGACCAATTAACTCCCCATTAGTCTACTCTCACTCACCAGCAAAGTGATGGAATGTGTTGGTGACAGGGCTATCAAGGGCACTTACCAATAATCTGCTCACCGATGCTGAGTATGGGTTCTGCCAGGGCCAGTATGCTCCAGGTCTCATTACAGCCTTGGATCAAATGTGAACAAGAGGCTTGAAATCCAGTGGCATGGTGAGAGTGACTGCCTTCGACATCAACGCATCATTTTACCGAGTGTAACACTGAGGAGCCCTGGCAAAATTGAAGTCAATGGAAATCAGGGGAAAACCCTCCACTGGTTGGAATCATGCTAACACAATGGAAGAGGGTTGGTGTTATTGGAGGCCAATCACCTCAGTCCCAGGACATCACTGCAGGAGTTCCTCAGGGTAGTGTCCTCGGCCCAACCATCTTCAGCTAATTCATCAATGATCTTCCTTCCATCATAAGGTCAGAAGTGGGGATGTTCGCTGATGATTGCACAATGTTCAGCACCATTCATGACTCCTCAGATACTGAAGCAGTCCATGTCCAAATGCAGCAAGACCTGGACAATATCCAGGCTTGGGCTGACAAGTGGCAATTAACATTCATGCCACACAAGTGACAGGCAATGACCATTTGCAACAACAGAGAATCCAACCATCACCTCTTGATATTCAATGGCATTACCATCACTGAATTCCCCACTATCAACATCCTGGGGGTTACCATTGACCATAAACTGAACTAGACTAGCCATATAAATACTGTGGCTACAAGAGCAAGTCAGAGGCTAGGAATCCTGCGGCGAGTAACTCATTTCCTGACTCCCCAAAGCCAGTCCACCATCTACAAGGCACAAATAAGGAATGTGATGGAATAGTCTCCACTTACCTGGATAAATGCAGCTCCCACAACACTCAAGAAGCTCAACACCATCCAGGACAAAGCTGTTTGTTGTACCATAGCTGCAGTGTTTTCTACCTTCAAGATTCATTGTTGCATCCGGACAAGATTTATTCATCAGCTCCTCCCAAATCCCTTATTTGCACCATTGAGAAAGATACCTTAACAGGAAATACATTATATCACCATTCCTTCATTGTTTTTGAGTTAAAATCCTGCAATTCACAGCCAAACAGCAGGACTGTGAGAATACCTTGACCACAAGGAATTCGGCAAGGAGAACAGTTCACCACCACCTTCCCAGGCAACCAGGGATAGGTGATAAATGCTGGCCTTGCCAGCAACACCCACATGCTGAAAATGAATATAAAATAAAGAAAATCACTCAGTCTAACTTAAACAGTCTATCTATTAATCATTGACTAAAGCAGTGAGTGCAGTCAGAAACAAATCCCATGCCCTGTTTGGGATCTCAACATAACATCATTTGGGAGAAATAGCATGAGTTCAATTCTCAGGCTGTTCCCTGTACCAGGACTGGAATGAATGTTTTGAATTTTGTATAATTGAAGGAGAGGCATTATGCAGACACTAAAAGTGGGCAGAGCAAAAACTCACATCACATTAGCATGTGATAGATTTCATGGGCTAAGCAGTAAAGAAAAACACTTGTGATTTAAGCAGGCAGTAATATCACATTATTCAGCATCAGGAAAATTGTAACTGAATAAAAAGTTTACATATTTCATTATAAACAGAGTTCTACTGAATTTACATTCACTATGTGAGCTTCACTATATCGGGACATATAAACTGAGTTCCAGGTCATGATTAACTGCTTCTCTGAAGAATATGAGGAAATGCGATTTTTAACTAAACACCTGGAAAACTAAGACTTTGTTCCAACCCACTCCCACAGCACAACACTTCCCTCCATTGATTAAGATCAATGGCAAGATCCTGGAAAATGTGGACCTTTTTCCACATTTTGGGAGACTCCTCTCAATACAGGAAGACATAGACAACAAAATTCATCATCGCCTCCAATTTTTTCACTCAGCCTTCCTCAGCCAATTGAGGAAAAGAGTATTTGAGGATCAGGATCTCAAATCCAAGAGTAAGATCATGGCTTACCCGGCAGCAGTGATCCCTGCGCTCCAATATGCTTCAGAAACTTGGACAACCTACAGCAGATGCTCAAAGCACTGGAGCAGTGCCACCAGCAGTGCCTTGGCAAGATCCTCCAAATCCAAGGACAAAAAAGACGTACCAACTGCAGCGTCCTCTCCGAAGCTAACTTGCCCGGTATCGAAGCACTAATCACTCAAAATCAGCTCCGTTGGGTGGGACATGTCGTTCGTAAACCTGACACCAGACTCCCAAAGCAGCTGTTCCACTCAGAACTCGGATGCAGCAGGAGACTCCCTGGAGCACTTTAGAAACACTTTGCGGATGTCCTCAAAGGACCCCTTAAGAGATCAAGCCGACTCATGGGAGACTCTTGATTTTGGCCTATCAAATGGAGAACATTCATTCGGGAAGGCACCGAACACATCAAGGGACTTTGTTGGGAATGTGCAGAGGCAATGTGGGGGTGCCAGAGGGAGTGCACAAACCTCCAAACACTCATCTGCCTGACCCTTCAAACACCACCTGCCTCACATGTGGCAAAGCCTGCAGATCGCACATTGGACTTATCAGTCACCTCAGAACTCATCAAACCAGAATAGAAGCTAGACACCCTCAATCCCAAAGGACTGCCCAAGAAGGCCCAGGACATATAAATAGGTCTAATTAGATCTTATAAATGAGAAAACTGTAAGTTCCATAATATTGTTAAATGCAATTTTTGAACCTTTCTACAAGTGAAACATGATACAGATGCCCGGACTTGCAACTTTATTGGATATTATTCACACACTGTCTGGATTTGAGCAGATAATCTTGATTGATTGAGGACAATCTGCCCACTTATAGATGAAAAGTGGCGATGGCCTTTTGCATTATATTTTCAGCCTTGATCTCATTTTCCTTTTTTGGTAAACTCAAAGGTAATGCAAAAGGATCATTTATCAAACTGAGGTCCTCAAAATAAAATACAGATGAGCTGGGGCAAACTTCAGGAAAATCAAAACAGTGAGATAATTGCAGCACATTTCTGATGATGAGAACATCTAGTCCACCTAGAATTCTTTTTCTCCTACTTAACTGATTATTTGTTCAAAAAAAATGTAGAATTTGAAAGAGCGTTCTTCGATGCACTGAGGAATTTGCATGATAAGAATGTTCCCGTCCTGTTTACTATCCTCTGGAGATTCTCCCAATAATATTTTGGTCCACTACAATTTGTATTTTTATAACAATATGTATTTGTATAGTACCATTAACATTGTCAAATTTTCCAAGGTGTTTCACAGGGATCTAAGCAGACGAGCAAAAACTGTCAGCAAACCAAAGAAGGAGAAATTAACACAGATGATTAGAAGTTTGAGAGAGGTGGAGAGGTTTAATAAGGGAGATTAGGGATAACAGAGATTAGGGTCTGGGCAGCTGAAGCTTCAATTGAATCAAAATTCAGAATACAGGAGGACTCAAATAAGTGAGTGAAAATATTTGGGAGGAATCTCTAAACATATATTCATGTTTGTTCATGTGCCTGCGTATTTATAGCTAGTAGTGAAGCATCTTTCCAGAAGAGGTAGATTTAATTGAAGGGGAAGAGTTAATTTTATAATCCTAATTAGTCGATTATTTTGCCTTATGGCCTGTTTGTTGCATGCCAGGGTACCAGCTGACATCCGCTGAATGCTACGACCTGCGAAGTGGGCGTGTGGTGTCGGATCAGTACTGTCACTACTATCCTGAAAACATCAAGCCCAAACCCAAACTGCAGGAATGTGGCATGGATCCCTGTCCAGCTAGGTGAGTGCAACATAATCAGTTACCGTAAACAACTTAGGGCAGGATTTTCCGCTCAGTGTGCAGCGCGTGCCCGAATTGCCCGATCGTAAAATAGCGTGCGATATTTCGGTCAGCAGGCCCGCACAAGAGTCAGTAGCGCGTCCCCCCCTGACAATTAAGAGGCCTATTAAGGCCATTAAAGTATTAATTAATTGCCATTTTATGCTGCCCGTCAAACCTTACGGTTGGCAGGTGGGTGAATCAGCCATGGTTGGGATGAAGTTTCCGACATTAATTTTAAAAAAATAATAATGTTTTTGACTTAATTTTTATTATGTTTCTGTTCATGGGAGTGAGTCCTATATGGGGACATTTTTTCTGATTTTCCAAGTCTTTATTTTTGATTTTAAAATTCTTCAGCTCCCTGAGGCAACTCTGTGCCTTCAGAGAGCTTTCACTGTGCACGCGCTCCCCCCGCACATACGCAGACTTTTGTGCTCACCCTCCTCCCACCCTCACCCCAGCAGTGCTGAGCTTCTCCATGCGCCTTTCGCACTGGCTGTCCACTAATTGGCTGGCCAGTGTGAAATCGCGGTCAGGGGCTGATTGGGGGTGGTGGGTGGGCCGTTTCCCGGCTGCTCCCGGGCCCACCTGCTGCGTTCGTCCCAACGACCCAAAAATCCTGTCCCTACATCACCAGTCACTGTTTTTCTCACAGCGATACTCCAATTCTCTACAAGTGCCTGGTATGCTTCTGTCTAGATAGGGGAGATGGTGGCATGGTGCTAATGTTGCTGGTTAGTAATTCCGAGGTCTGGGCTATGCCCTGCGGACGTGGATTCAAATCCCTTTAAAAATAGTGTGTGGGAACCAAGTGCCCATTCCTGACACATGCAATTTTTGCCGGAAGGGAGAGGGGTGTGATTCATACAGGGAGGGAAACCCAAATTCATGAAGACCATTTGAACTCAGAACTCTCAAAAAATATAGGCTTTGAAACCATTTAATCAAAACATTCAGAGAACATTGCGTTTACTGGGTAAAAACAAAATGGCCAATTCTCTTCACATGTCAAATTCACTCTACATAATATAAAAGCAAAAAACTGCGGATACTGGAAATCCAAAACAAAAACAAAAATACCTGGAAAAACTCAGCAGGTCTGGCAGCATCTGCGGAGAGGAACACAGTTAACGTTTCGAGTCCATATGACTCTTCAACAGAACTAAGTTAAAATAGAAAAGAGGTGAAATACAATTTGGTTTAAGGGGGGGTGGGACAAGTAGATTTGGATACAGGACCAGTGATAGGTGGAGATAACCAAAAGATGTCATAGACAAAAGGACAAAGAGGTGTTGAAGGTGGTGATATTCTCTAAGGAATGTGCTAATTAAGGGTAGAAAGCAGGACAAGCAATGTACAGATAGCCCTAGTGGGGGTGGGTGGGGGGAAGGAATCAAAAAAGGCCAAAAGGTAGAGATAAAACAATGGATGGAAATACATTTAAAATAATGGAAATAGGTGGGAAAAGAAAAATCTATATAAATTATTGGAAAAAAAAGGGGGGATCGGAAAGGGGGTGGGGATGGAGGAGAGAGTTCATGATCTAAAATTGTTGAAAATTGTCACTCTACATAATGTTACAGCCATAAAAAACTCTCTAATTTCAAACCATAATTTTTACCCCAAACTATACTTACTGTTACTCTTCTCTCTTTTCCTCTTCACTCCTCCTGTGCCCTCCCTTCTCTCCTCTCATCCTCCCTGTTGATTTAGCCAAGTCAGGGAGTCAACAGTTCAAGAAAAATGGCGAAATTAAATAAATTTAAATCCAAGAAAATGTGTAAGCACTTTTAGGAAAATATAATTTGGTTTAACAAGCTCATCCCTATTCTGGTTAATCCAAACTCCATTTGTCCCTTTTCCTATCATCCACTCATCTGGCTTTCCCGGCAGAGTTCACTAAGTTGCTTCTCATACCTATATCCACTATCTGATTCAATTGCCTTGTTTGATATTTTCTTCTACAACTTTACATTGAATGTTCCCCTCCCTCTCATGTTAAGGATTTAAACTTTTTGACATTCATTTACCGGTATTTGTAATTAGTATGTCCAGAGAGGATAATTGATGGATTATTGATGTGTAACTCTCCTGACCTTTGAGTGAGAACTGTTAAGAGATGCTAAGAAGCAGTTGTTTCTCTAGTTGCACCGGTTTGTGTGAGTGTTTCTGAGTACAGCCTGTTAATTGATATGAGTGACACCCATTCCACATAGGGAGGAAATGATGAACAGAGATAATAATTAATCTCAAATAAGAGGGTGTACTTTGTTAGTACTGTTGATGGGTTCCAATGTGATGTTTATACAGCACCAAGCAGCTCAGTTTAGATCAAGCAGCACAAATGTACAGTTCATTTTTATGAGGCATTTTAATGAGTGTGTGTTGGCAGATGGTTTGTGTTTTTCTTCATAAATTAAAATTGAAAATATGTTTTTGCCTATGATATTTTGTAACATTTTAATATTATGTTAATGTTCATATGTTTTTTCAAATGAGTGTTTTTGTTTCATAGCAGTTCAGCTTAGTGCCGTTTTAAAAATAATTGTTCTGGTAAATATAGTTCTAAGATAAAAACAGAAACTCCTATATGGCTTGAATAGATTTTGCAAGTTGAGAGAGGGTGAAGATATCCAGAGTAGAACTGAAAGGTCCTAGCTTTCTCCAGCCTGGGGAGAAGTACCTTAACTGCATAAGAACCAAAGGAAGCCATTCAGCTCTGCAAGTCTTTTCCAATGTTCAATTAGATCATGGCTGATCTGTGCCTTAATTCTATTAACCAGCAGGAAATGATAATGTAATAGGATTCATTAAGTGGATCAATAATCATGTCCAATCACTGTTTCAACCCTTCCACCTCTATCCTTTCTTCCTGAGACAGTTGCTTTCTAGAAATACAGCGGCCATTGTTTGAGAGAGATTACGATTACATTGCATGTTCAAATGTAGCTGTGAGGATGTGGGCGTCACTTGAAAGGGCAGTCTTTATTGTCAGTCCCTAATTCCCCTGAGAAGGTGTTGGTGGGTAATCTTATTAGTCTGGTTCACTAGGCTACATCAAAGGGCAGTTATATCTTTACTGTGTTGGTGTGTTCTAGAATCATGGATAAACTGGAATGGGTAAGGTCTGCTGGATTTTTATAACATTTCAACAGCATCAAGGTCCTTTACTGATGCCAGCATTTCCTTCTAGATTTTATAAACTGAATCCAAATTCTCAAACTGCCCTGGTCAGATTCAAACTCCTGTTGCCTGAATAATTGGCCCAGGTCTCTGGATTACTCACCCAGATCATTACCAATCCTGTATCAACACCAATCCTGGATCGTTACCAATCCTGGATCATTACCAATCCTGTATCGTTACCAATCCTGTAACATTACCAATTCTGGATTGTTGCCAATCCTGAATCATTAGCAACCTTCTATCATTAGCAATCCTGTATCATTACCAATCCTTGATCTTTGCCAACCCTGTAACATTACCAACCGAGTATCATTATTAATCCTGGATCAGTGCCATTCCTGGATCATTACCACTCCTGGATCTCATAGACGTCTACAGCACAGGAGGAGGCCATTTGGCCCTTTGTGTCCGCGCCGGTCAACAAAGATCTGACTACACTAATCCCATTTTCCAACCCTTGGCCCATAGCCCTGGAGGCTATGGCAATGCAAGTGAATATCTAAACACTTCTTAAATATTATGAGAGTTTCGGACTCAACCGCCCTTTCAGGCAGTGAGTTCCAGACTCACACTACCATCTGGGTGAAGACATTTCTCAACTCCCCTGTTAGCCTTCTACCTCTTACCTTAATTCTATGTCCCCTGGTTAATGACTCCTGTACTAATGGAAAAAAGTGCCTTCCTATGCACCTTATCTATTCCCCTCATAATCTTATACACCTCTATCAGGTTCCCTCTCAACCTTCACTGGTCCAAGGAAAACAACCCCAGCCTATCCAATCTTTCCTCATAGCTCAGACCCTCCAGCCCAGGCAGCATCCTGGTAAATCTGCTCTGCATTCTCTCCAGTGCAATCACATCCTTCATATAATGTGGTGACCAGAACTGCACACAGTACTCCAGTTGTGGCCTAACCAGCATTTTATACAGTTCCAGCATAACCTACCTGCTCCTGTATTCTATGCCTTGGCTAATAAAGCCAAATATCCCATATCCCTTCTTAACCACTTTATCTATCTGCCCTGCTACCTTCAGGGATCTGTGGATATGCACACCAAAGTCCCTCTGATCTTCAGTACTTCCCAGGGTCGTACCATTCATAGTGTAATCCCTTGCCTTGTTAGCCCTCCCCAAGTGCATTACCTCACACTTTTCCAGGTTGAATTCCATTTGCCACAGCGCTGGTCACCTGATCAGTCCATTGCTATCCTCCTGTAGCTTATGGCTATCTTCCTCACTATTTATCACCCTAACAATTTTTGTGTCATCCGCGAACTTCTTGATCATACCCCCTACATTTAAGTCCAAATCATTTATGTACACCACAAACAGCAAGGGCCCCAGCACCAAGCCCTGTGGAACCCCACTGGAAACAGACTTCCAGTCAGAGAAACATTCCTCTACCATCACCCTCTGCTTCCTGCCTCTCAGCCAATTTTGGATCTAAAGTGCCACTTTGCATTGGATCCTATGGGCTTTTACTTTCTTGACCATGTCTGCCATGAGGGACCGTATCAAAAGCCTTGCTAAAGTCCATGTATACCACATCAAATGCATTACCCTCATCAACACTCCTGGTCACCTCCTCAAAAAATTCAGTCAAATTTGTCAAACACGACCTTCCCTTGACAAATCCATGCTGACTATCCTTGATTAATCCATGTCTCTCCAAGTGCAGGTATATTCTGTCCCTCTGAATTCTTGCTAGCAACTTCCCCACCATCAAGGTCAGACTGACTGGCCTGTAATTTCCTGGTCTATCCCTTCCTCCCTTTTTTAATAATGGGACAACGTTAGCAGTCCTTCAGTCCTCTGGCACCTCTCTGCAGCCAGAGAGTATTTGAAAATTACTGCCAGGGCCCCTGGTATCTCTTCCTTTGCCTCCCTCATCCAGGCCTGGGGATTTATCCACTTTTAAGGCCGCTAAACTTACTAGTACCTCCTCTCTCTCTATGTTAATTTCCTCTCATATTTCACAGTCCTCCACCCTGATGTCTATACTTGCATCGTCCTTTTCCATTGTGAAGATAAACGCAAAGTATTCATTGAGGACTGTACCCATGTCTTCCGGGTCCACACACAGATTACCTCTATGGTCCCTAATTGGCCCTACTCTTTCCCTAGTTATTCTCTTGCTCTTTTTATATTAAAAAAAAACCTTTTGGGTTTTCCTTTATTCTACCCACCAATGCTTTCTCACGCACTCTCTTAGCTTTCCTAATTTCCTTTTTAAGTTCCTCCTCCAGCCCAGGCAGAATCCTGGTAAATCTCCCCTGCACCCTCTCCAGTGCAATCACATCCTTTCTATAATGTGGTGACCAGTACTCCAGTTGTGGCCTAACCAGCGTTTTATACAGTTCCAGCATAACCTCCCTGCTCTTGTATTCTATGCCTCGGCTAATAAAGGCATTATCCCATATGCTTTCTTAACCACTATATCTACCTGCCCTGCTACCTTCAGGGATTACAGGTATCTCCGGGACATACGACTCTCCTTGGACTGCTATTCTCATTGCATCCTGCGATCCACATTCAGTGCCATACGTCGCTATATCAACATACTCGACTTCTCCCTCCAGCAGCACCGACTCACCCTATCTCAAAGCTGTCCTTGCCCCCGGTTTCATTTTATTCTTCGTCTCATCCGATACCTTAACAAGAAACTTTTTCTCTTTCTTTCGGGTGTTAAGGAACACAAGCTCCAACAACTCATTGATACTAACGCCCATCCAGGACCCTCCAACCCTTCCCATCCCTCTGACCCCATCCGCCTTCTAATCCCAGCCCCAGACATGTATTCACCATACCCCATGACCTTCCCCTCTCTGATGCTGAACGTTCAATAACTCAGCAAAAGACTCAGTTTCATACCCTTGCGCCCTCACCTCAATGAATTTCAGGCTCGGCACGATGCTGAACTCTTCTTTTGCCGCCTTCGTCTCAGTGCTCACTTCTTTGGGCAGGAGTCCTCTCCCCGTTCAACGGATCCTTTTACCCACCTCCAATATTCTCCCTCCACCTGAACCCCTCCCTCTGGATTCTTACCTAATCTTGATCTTTTCATTGAGAACTTTCGGCGTGACATCGACCGTCTCAATTTCTCTGCTCCTCTCACCCACTCTAACCTGTCTCTCTGAATTTGCTGCACTCTGTTCTCTCAGGTTCAACCCTGACATTGTCATCAAACCTGCTGACAAGGGTGGTGCTGTTGTTGTCTGGCGCACTGACCTCTACCTCACAGAGGCTGAGCGTCAACTTGCAGACACTTCCTCCTACCTTTCCCTGGACCATGACCCCACCACTGAACATCAAGCCATTGTTTCCAGGACTGTTACTGACCTCAACTCGTCTGGGGATCTTCCTCCCACAGCTTCCAACCTGACAGTCTCCCAACCTCGGACTGCCCGCTTCTACCTCCTACCCAAAATCCACAAACAGGACTGTCCCGGCAGTCCGTTCTTGTCAGCCTGTTCCTGCTCCATGGAACTCATTTCTTCCTATCTTGTCCAGTCTCTCCCCATGTACTTCCGTGATTCCTCTGATGCCCTACGTCATAACAATTTCTAGTTCTCTGACCCTAACTGCCTCCTCTTCACCATGGACATCTAATCCCTCTACACCTCTATCCCCCACCAGGATGGTCTGAGGGCTCTCCACTTCTTCCTTGAACAGAGGCCCGAACAATCCCCATCCACCACTACTCTCCTCCATCTGGCTGAACTTGTTCTCACACTGAACAATTTCTCCTTAAACTGGTCTCACTTCCTCCAAATAAAAGATGTGGCTATGGGTACCCGCATGGGCCTCAGTTATTCCTGTTTCTTTATGGGGTGTGTGGAACATTCCTTATTCCAGTCCTACTCAGGCCCCGTCCCACAACTCTTTTCTCGGTACATCGATGACTGTTTCGGTGCAGCTTCATGCTCTCGTCTGGACCTGGCAAAATTTATCAATTTAGCTTCCAATTTCCACCCCTCCATCACCTTCACGTGGTCCATATCTGACATTTCCCTCCCGTTCCTTGACCTCTCTGTCTCCAGTTCTGGTGATAGACTGTCCACCAATATGCATTACAAGCCCACCAACTCCCACAGCTACCTTGACTACAGCTCCTCACACCCTGCTTCCTGTAAGGACTCCATCCCATTCTCTCAGTCCCTTTGCCTCTGCCGCACCTGCTCCGATGATGCCACTTTCCAAAACGGCGCTTCTGACAGGTCTTCCTTCTTCCTTAACCGAAGTTTCCTGCCCACGGTGGTTGACAGAGCCCACGGCCGTGTTCGACCTATCTCCCGCGCATCTGCTGTCACACCTTCCTCTCCTTCCCAGAACCATGATTGGGTCACCCTTGTCCTCACTTTTCACCTCAAAGACTTCCGCATTCAAAGGATCATCCTCTGCCATTTCCGCCAACTCCAGCATGATGCCACCACCAAACACATCCTCCCCTCACCTCCCCTGTTAGCATTCCATAGGGGCCATTCCCTCCGGGACACCCTGGTCCACTCCTCCATCACCCCCTACACCTCAACCCCCTCCCACGGCACCTTCCCATGCAATCGCAGTAGGTGTAACACCTGCCCCTTTACCTCCTCCCTCCTCACCATCCAAGGGCCCAAACACTCCTTTCAAGTGAAGCAACATTTCACTTGCACTTCCCTCAATTTAGTCTACTGCATTCGCTGCTCCCAATGCGGTTTCCTCTACATTGGAGAGACCAAACGCAGACTGGGTGACCGCTTTGCAGAACACCTTCGGTCTGTCCGCAAGCATGACCCAGACCTCCCTGTCGCTTGCCATTTCAACACTCCACCCTGCTCTCATGCCCACATGTCCATCCTTGGACTGCTGCATTGTTCCAGTGAAGCTCAACGCAAACTGGAGGAACAGAACCTCATCTTCTGATTAGGCACTTTACAGCCTTACGGACTTAACATTGAGTTCAACAACTTCAGACCATGAACTTGCTCCTCTATCCTCAACTCTGTTTTACCCCCTTTTTTCAATGTTTATTTTTTATTTTTTATCCACCTATTTTTATTTATTTTTGTTTTTATTCATTTATTAATTGTTTTATCATCACCTTTTATCCAATTTTTGATCTTTTTTCCCCACCCCACTATGGCCTTCTGTTGCTTGTTCACGTCGTTCTTTCCAGAGTGCTTACCCTTGTCCTATTATCATATTCTGCTTTCTTACCTTAATGCCACTATCATCACCTCCTTTAGCCCTTACCAGTACCATTAACACCCCTTTGACAAAGATGTCATGAACAAAAGGTCAATCTCTCCTTTGCCTCCACCTATCGCTGGCCTTCTATCCACCTTCACCTGCTCCACCCCCCTTAAACAGTTTAAATATCATCACATTTTTACTACTATTTAGCGCTGAGGGAGAGTCATACAAAGTCAAAATGTTAACTCTGTTTTTCTCTCCACAGCTGCTGTTAGACCTGCTGAGCTTTTCCAGCATTTTCTGGTTTTATTGCCAATCCAATATCATTACCAATCCCATGTCACTACCAATTTCAGAAGCACAGGTCAATTTTCCATTAAGCTGTATGTGGAACTTCGAACAGGAATATCACAATTCCCAAATGGTAAAGATCAGGGTAGGATTGTATTCTCCAACTGACCTTTTGAGGATCTAGTTAGTCCCTGTTCTCTCTCTGTTTGTGCTATGTGAAATGGCTATTATTTTATAGAGGCACCTTCTTGCAGTACAAATTGTGTGCATTTGTATATATATTATTAGTTAGAATTTTACAATGGAGCATTCTACCAAAACGATGTGTGGGGCCACAAATCAGATTAATGGGTTTTAATGAACTATCTGATATTATAAACGGAAGGCATCTACTCTGATTACTTTCTATCTACCTTGAATGATGACAGTAGATATTTCTAGAGTCTATTGGACCTCAAGGTTCATTTGTTTCAAAGCAAGTGTCACACCATTTTGATAATGTCTGTATTATTTCAGTAAGTTTAGGAAAATAATACATTCCACTGTTCCTCAATTTTACCAACGCTCAAACACTTCTCCACATGAAATAAACTTCAAGTACCAAAATTGCCATTAGATTCTGGGTTCAACTGATGTCTTTTACATTCAATTATTGAAAAAACTCTCTTGATTTCCAAATTAATTTTCTAACCAGAGAATAACAATTGAAGTTTTAAATGAACTGATGTTTTACATTGAATCATTTGGTGCTTGTTTTGTTGTGTACACACTTCACTCAGACAGTTGGCATTATTGTTCCTCACAGTGATGGCTACAAGCAGATCATCCCTTTCGACCACTTTCATCCCCTTCCTCGGTACGTAACACAGCTGATTTAACGTGACTGTTACTGATGCAGTTGAGACAACTTCAGTCTGAACAGAATGAGAGAGAGTGAGAAAATAAAAGAGCTAAATGAGGATGGCAGATTGTGTGAGACAGGGAACAAATGAAAAAGTAAGACACTGCTTTAAAATCAGTTGAAATATTCAATCCTTGTCTCTTCAAAGCTCTTTCAGATTTAAAATGATGAAACAATACTTTAGAAAATCTCTGGGGCAGTCCTTTATATTGAGCATAATTTCCATGGAGATTTTTTCAAGTGTTTTTTTGTTTGTGCATTGTACTGATTGTTCAGTAATTGGTTAATGACCTCCCAAATTTATGTATGTACTTAGTAATTAGTCAAAGCACAATGAGATCATCTCATGAAACCCATTGCTTTGTGTAACTGCACTTCTCCGAACAAGCAGTGATGTTGCCGTGGAGGAAGCAAATTACTGCAAAGTAACGAGCCACTGAGCTTATCGACAAATAAGTGGAATGGCCCATTCACCAATTCAAACTGTCGGCTGTTCTTATTGTTAATTATGCTCTTGGTTGTTGCTCGTTGCTGGTGTTTTGGCGCAAACTTTGCACAATCTATCAAAATGTGAGTGATTCAGCGCTGCTTTCCCCATCTGTCCGCTGTTTTAGTTACCACTATATAATCATCATTCTGTTTTTCATTTTCCCATCAGCTGATGCATGATGCTGCTCACAGATTTGTAAAGAATTGCTGTGCTTTGTCACTATGTGTCTGGGGAACTGTGCCTTTCCGCTGTCTTGAATTCTGTGTTACTTTGTCCACTTCCTGTCCAGTTTGTGGAGTTTTGCATCTCCACTCTAGTCCTTGTAGCAATGAAGATGCAATACAAAATGAGTTACTGTTGATTATGCTCTTACAAAGTTAACGGCCCTGATCTATCGGTCTCCAAATGGTTGGAGACCAGACATACGACCCAAGATGCACATCAGGGCCCTGCAGAAATCTTGATGCGCTAACCTCCGTGGGAACTGCCTGGGAAGTTTGAACTTCCGATGGGCAATTCCCCTGCTCCAGGCACCCTCCAAAAAAGTGTCTGGCACTGAGTTAGAGTCTGAGACTTTGGACAGTTCTGAGGCAACTGAATAGTTACCCAGAAAATTTTAGACAGAAGAGTCCTAGTCTAACTTCTGAGCAACTACAGAACTGACCGGCCCCCATGACTCTCCCCCTTGACTAGCCGACTACCCCAACCTGACTATCCTCCTGCCACCTCACTCAACTGTCACCTCACCCACCTGACTCCCTACCCATCTACCACTCCATCCAGCATTTTTAAATTCATTCATTGGATGTGGGTGTCGCTGGCTGGGTCAGCATTTATTGTCCATTTCTAGTTGCCCTTGAGAAGATGGTGCTGAGCTGCCTTCTTGAACCGCTGCAGTCCATGTTGTGTAGATACACCCACAGTGCTGTTAGGGAAGGAGTTCCAGGATTTTGACCCAGTGACAGTGAAGGAATGGTGATATATTTCCAAGTCAGGATGCTGAGTGGCTTGGAGGGGAACTTCCAGTTGCCACTCTACCCATCTACTACGCATCCATATACCTAACCACCTAAGCAACCTACCCATTCACTCATTGATCCATTCACCCATTCACTAATATGCACACTGGACAATTAAACTTACCATATGGCAGCTAGCGCTGTAAAAAGATTCTTGTCTTCCCCTGACACTACAGTGCTGTGATGGAGTTCTCTGATGAACTGTACGCTCTGCATTTCTGGAGAAGCCGGGCTCAGAGAACCTGGCAAGAAATGTGGTACAGCGTATAGGCATGGAAAGGTTCGAGCAGAGCAGCAATCTGACAATGATTGCTGCTTTGTGGATGATCCAGGCCAATGTAAAACCTTTGAATGCCAGATTTTCCATTTTCAGGAGAGAATTATAATTTTCACAAATTATACATGTTCCTCTCTGTCTCCTCCCTCCTCAAATCTCCATCTCCCAAATTTAATACATCAAATCCTCAGCAGTGGGAACAGTGATCAGTTTCCTCAATGATTCTTACAGTGTGTCTCTGTATTCGGTTAATACTTCACCTGGTACATTCCCCAGGTGAACCAGAAAGATATTTAGAGAAAGGCTGTTACCTTGACAGGCCATTGCATTTTGCGATAAATCTTAATTTCCCCCCACCCCATATGATTTTACCGATTCTCATTACCGTCCAAAAACCAGCAGAAAGCAGTTCTGCCAGGTTTCCGGTTTGACCTTTGGATCGAGCTCAGGATGGCTTTTGAAAGATCCTGTGTTTGTGGTGAAGCTGATTGAGACATCTGTACCCTCTCTGCTCAGAATAAGAGGTGAAGACTTGTCTAACTCTTATGCTTGAAGGTCGTTTAGGAGCATCCCAACCATTGCTTTTCATACCTTTACAATGCAGCATGAAAAGAGACAATGATGAGTTAGCAAAGAAACCAGGGTTCCCTGTGTGGCTGCAATTGCCAAGATGACACCAGCCATTTCTCTGGACTTAGGAAGAGCAGCCTGGGGATGACTGTGAGAGCCTGAACGTCCTTGGAGGTTTCACACACAGCACCAGCTCAAGGATGCCAAGTGTCGGACTGTACAGTAACTGTGCTGAAGACTCCCCATTGTCCTTGTTCCCTGTTCTTCTGGCCTGCCATTTCTCAATCCCATGCACCCTCTGCCCTGATTACTGATTGGTTGAGCTGCCGTTTAACATTCTCCAGAAACGTTCTAAATTTTTGTACCATTTTTTTGTGACATTTTCTTTAATTGTTCCCATACCTTTAAATTTGACTCACATGAGATTGTCGTCTCCTACAAGTGAGGGCATCCCTGGCCAGGCCCAGCACAGTTTGCAGCTGTGGTTGTGAAACATTATGCTAATAAGGTTAAACACTAAAATTAAGTGCAATTCACATTAGGGATTCTGGTGAATCTTAAATAATGCAACCTCCAACAGGACAGCTTTGCATCTGAAAATGAAAAACACCCCCATATGTCCACTTCATTACCATATACTTATATAGGATTACATAGGACATACGGCATAGTAACAGGCCATTCGGCCCATCCAGTCCATCATGGTGTTTACGCTGTACTTGAGCCTCTTTCCTCATCTAAATCTATTATTGTAATCCTCTATTTCCTTCTCCCTCATAAACTTATCTAGCTTCCCCTTAAATGTTTCTACACTATAGACTCTAATCACTCCCTGTGGTAGTGAGTTCCAATTCACACCACTCTTTGGGTGAGGAAATTTCTTCAGAATTCGCTCTTGGATGTCTTGGTAACCAGTAGATTGCTTCTGACATCATCTATCTCCTAATTTTTCCTGACTTCCTTACTTTTAACTTGATTCCCCAGTATTCAAACCTTTCGCTAAAATGAACAATTTACACAAATTGACTGCAAATTCCCTTCATAATTTAGAGAACTTCAATTGGGTCACCTCAGAGTCTTCATTTTATTAATGAAAGCACATTCCTGAAATCAGCCCAGATCATCCCTATTTCCTTTTAAGAATGGAACAATGACCCATTTAAAAACTGATTATTTCTATCTGATTATTGAATCCCGTGAGAATCTTTAAAGATGTTTTTAAAGAAGTTCTGTAGAATTCCACACTAAGTTCTGATGAAGGTTTTGCCTTGTGTGTGACTGTGAACAAACTGCCTTCCAAATTGGGTGTTCCAGCCTGTCCTCCTCTGAGCTGAGCAAATAAGTGATTGGTTCATGTTTTTGGTTAATTTAATAAAGGTTTTTAAAGGGGATGACAGATTTGAAAGCTAACAATTTTGAATTGAAGCTGTAAGATTTAAACTTTGGAACTGTGACCCCAGAGAATGTAAAATCGGGCCCAATTTTGCCCCATGCGACAGTATGAACACAGAAACATACCTGGACTTGCACACACAACCATTTTATTTTATTTATTCCTCGGTAGATTTCTGTGTGGTAGAAACAATATATGTAAATTACTCCAAAATCTGATGAAATCGCATTTAAGGGTGTCAAAAACAGCTTTAATTGACACATTTGAAAATGTCCCATATTATTTGGTTTGCTGAATAGAAAAACTGTCCATTATAGGATTGAACCACACAGATCAAGAAAATGCAGTTTTATCTGCTGGTTTTTGTTAAGTTATCTGATCTTGAGCGCATCTGTGGAGTGAGCACTGCACTGCCAATATGTGTTTGTGCCTCTGGGAAGGAAGGTTGACCTCTTGCACTTTAATGTCTTGTCAATGTGTACAATTGGCTAGAATCCCATAACTTTCCCATATCTACCAGTAAATGCATAAACATTTACAACCGACACTTGGTCAAAGCCCGAAGAAATAGCTTTGATTAATATTGCACATATGAACTGAATGGCCTCCTTCTGTGCAACAATAACTCTACGTTTGATTCAAAGTTTGATTTTATCCCTAACAATTTAATATAATAATTGCAAAAGTGGCAAGATCACATTTAATGTGAAATCATGGTATCAGCAATCTAGTAATGTGCTCTTAGCTGGCTTTACCCAAAGTCTAAATTACGTTTTCATTTCCACGTTTCCCTACGTTCATTGTTAGTAAGATTGAAACACCAGGCTTATTGTTGCAGTCACTAAATAGCTCAGGACACACAGACAGGCCCACACAAACAGAGGCAGACAGACATGGATACAAGGCTCCACACAGACACACACTCACCTCTCCACACAGACACAGACAGAACTCTCCACACAAACCTCTCCACACAGAAACACACTCACCTCTCTAAACAGTCACACAGACAACTCTCCACACATACCTCCCCACACAGACACACACACACCTCTCGACACACACCTCTCCACACAGACACACACACAACTCTCCACACACACCTCTCCACACAGACACACACACACCTCTCTACACAGACACACACACAACTCTCCACACAGACACAAACACACCTCTCCACACAGACACATACACAATTCTCCACACACGCCTTTCCACACATACACACACACAACTCTCCACACTCACCTCTCACACAGACACACACATACCTCTCCACACACACTTCTCCACACAGACACACACACAACTCTCCACACACACCTCTCCACACAGACACACACACACCTCTCTACACAGACACACACACAACTCTCCACACAGACACAAACACACCTCTCCACACAGACACATACACAATTCTCCACACATGCCTTTCCACACATACACACACACAACTCTCCACACTCACCTCTCACACAGACACACACATACCTCTCCACACACACCTCTCCACACAGACACACACACAACACTCCACACTCACCTTACCATACAGACACACACACCTTTCCACACAGACACACACACACCGCTCCACACACACCTCTCCACAGAGATGCACACACACGTCTCTAAGCACACCTCTCCACACAGACACACACACAACTCTCCACATTCACTTCACCACACAGACACACACACAACTCTCAACACTCACCTCTCCACACAGATACACACACACACCTCTCCAAACACACCTCTCCGCACAGACAAACACACACCTCTCCACACACACCTCTCCGTACAGACACACACACACCTCTCTACACACACCTCTCCACACAGTCATACACACACACCTCTCCACACACACCTCTCCACACAGGCACACACACACCTCTCCACACAGACACAGACACACAACTCTCCACACACACATCTCCATACAGACACACACACACACCTCTCCACACACACCCTCCACACAGACACACACACACCTCTCTACGCACACCTCTCCACATAGACACACACACACCTCTCCACACAGACACACACACTCCTCTCCACACTGACACACACACACCTCTCCACACAGAAACACACACAACTCTTCACATTCAACTCCCCACATAGACACACACACACTTCTCCACACACACCTCTCCACAAACACCTCTCAACACAGACACACACACAACTCTCCACACACACCTCTCCACACAGACACACACACACAACTCTCTACACACACCACTCAACACCGACACACACACACATCTCTCCAAACACACCTCTCCACACAGACATACACACACAACTCTCTACACAGACCTCTCCACACAGACACACACACCTCTCCACACACACCTCTCCACACAGACACACAGACACCTCTCCACACACACCTCTCCATACAGACACACACACACACCTCTCCACACAATCTTCTCCACACAGACATACACACACACCTCTCCACACACACTTCTCCACACAGACACACATGCAACTCTTCACATTCACCCGCCCACACAGACACACACACATCTGTCCACACACACCTCTCCACACACACCAATCCACACAGACACACACGCAACTCTCCATACACCACTCTCCACACAGACACACACACACCTCTCTATGCACACCTCTCCACACAGACACTCACACACCTCTCCACACAGACACAGACACAACTCTCCACACACACCTCTCCACACAGACACAGACACAACTCTCCACACACACCTCTCCACACACAAACACACTCACCTCTCTACACAGACACACAGACAACTCTCCACGCACACCTCTCCACACAGACACACACACACCTCTCCACAAAGACACATACACAATTCTCCACACACGCCTTTCCATACAGACACACACACAACTCTCCACACTCACCTCTCACACAGACACACACACGCCACTCCACAAACACCTCTCCACACAGACACACACACACCACTCCACACTCACTTTACCATACAGATACACACACCTTTCCACACAGACACACACACACCTCTCCACACCTACCTCTCCACACAGACGCACACACACCTCTCTAAGCACACCTCTCCACACAGACACACACACAACTCTCCACATTCACTTCACACAGAGACACACACACAACTCTCAACACTCACCTCTCCCCACAGACACACACACACAACTCTCCACACACACCTCTCCACACAGACACACACACACCTCTCCACACACACCTCTCCATACAGACACACACACACCTCTCTACACACACCTCTCCACACAGACATACACACACCTCTCTACGCACACCTTTCCACACAGACACACACACAACTCTCCACACACACCTCGCCACACAGACACACACACACCTCTCTACACAGACACACACACAACTCTCCACACAGACACACACACACCTCTCCACAGAGACACATACACAATTCTCCACACACGCCTTTCCACACATACACACACACAACTCTCCACACTCACCTCTCACACAGACACACACACACCTCTCCACACACACCTCTCCACACAGGCACACACACAACACTCGAAACTCACCTTACCATACAGACACACACACCTTTCCACACAGACACACACACACCTCTCCACACACACCTCTCCACACAGATGCACACACACCTCTCTACGCACACCTCTCCACACAGACACACACACAACTCTCCACATTCACTTCACCACACAGACACACACACAACTCTCAACACTCACCTCTCCACACAGACACACACACACACCTCTCCAAACACACCTCTCCACACAAACACACACACACCTCTCCACACACACCTCTCCATACAGACACACACACACCTCTCTACACACACCTCTGCACACAGACATACACACACACCTCTCCACACAGACACACACACACCTCTCCACACAGACACAAACACACACCTCTCCACACACACCTCTCCACACACACCTCTCCACACAGGCACACACACACCTTCCCACACAGACACAGACACACACCTCTCCACACACACCTCTCCATACAGACACACACACACACCTCTCCACACACACCTCTCCACAGAGACACACACACACCTCTCTATGCACACCTCTCCACACAGACACACACACACCTCTCCACACACCACTCTCCACACTGACACACACGCCCCTCTCCACACAGAAACACACACAACTCTCCACATTCACCTCCCCACACAGACACACACACACTTCTCCACACACACCTCTCCACACAGATGCACACACACCTCTCTACGCACACCTCTCCACACAGACACACACACAACTCTCCACATTCACTTCACCACACAGACACACACACAACTCTTAACACTCACCTCTCCACACAGACACACACACACACCTCTCCACACACACCTCTCCACACAGACACACACACACCTCTCGACACACACCTCTCCATACAGACACACACACACCTCTCTACACACACCTCTCCACACAGACATACACACACACCTCTCCACACACACCTCTCCACACAGACACACACACACCTCTCCACATAGACACAAACACACACCTCTCCACACACACCTCTCCACACACACCTCTCCACACAGGCACACACACACCTTCCCACACAGACACAGACACACACCTCTCCACACACACCTCTCCATACAGACACACACACACACCTCTCCACACACACCTCTCCACACAGACACACACACACCTCTCTACGCACACCTCTCCACACAGACACACACACACCTCTCCAAACACATCTCTCCACACTGACACACACACCCCTCTCCACACAGAAACACACACAACTCTCCACATTCACCTCCCCACACAGACACACACACACTTCTCCACACACACCTCTCCACACAGATGCACACACACCTCTCTACGCACACCTATCTACACAGACACACACACAACTCTCCACATTCACTTCACCACACAGACACACACACAGCTCTTAACACTCACCTCTCCACACAGACACACACACACACCTCTCACACACACACCTCTCCACACAGACACACACACAATTCTCCACACACACCTCTGCACACAGACACACACACAACTCTCTACACAGACACACACACAACTCTCCACACAGACACACACACACCTCTCCACACAGACACATACACAATTCTCCACACACGCCTTTCCATACAGACACACACACAACTCTCCACACTCACCTCTCACACAGACACACACACACCTCTCCACACAGACCTCTCCACACAGACACACACACACCTATCCACACACACCTCTCCACACAAGAACACACTCACCTCTCTACACAGACACACAGACAACTCTCCACACACACCTCTCCACACAGACACACACACAACTCTCCACACACACCTCTCCACACAGACACACACACAATTCTCCACACACACCCCTCCACACAGACACACACACACCTCTCTACACAGACACACACACAACTCTCCACACAGACACACACACACCTCTCCACACAGACACATACACAATTCTCCACACATGCCTTTCCATACAGACACACACACAACTCTCCACACTCACCTCTCACACAGACACACACACAACTCTCAACACTCACCTCTCCACACAGACACACACAGACACCTCTCCACACAGACACACACACACCTCTCCACACACACCTCGCCATACAGACACACACACACCACTCTACACACACCTCTCCACACAGACATACACACACACCTCTCCACACACACCTCTCCACACAGACACACACACAACTCTCCACACAGACACAGACACACACCTCTCCACACACACCTCTCCACACAGACACACACACACCTCTCTACGCACACCTCTCCACACAGACACACATACACCTCTCCACACACCTCTCTCCACACAGACACACAAACACCTATCCACACAGAAACACACACAACTCTCCACATTCACCTCCCCACACAGAAGCACACACACTTCTCCACACACACCTCTCCACAAACACCTCTCAACACAGACACACACACAACTCTCCAAACACACCTCTCCACACAGACACACACACACAACTCTCTACACACACCACTCAACACCGACACACTCACACATCTCTCCACACACACCTCTCCACACAGACACACACACAACTCTCCACACACCATTCTCCACACAGACACACAGACACCTCTCTACGCACACCTCTCCACACAGACACACACACACCTCTCCACACACACCTCTCCACACAGACACACACACACCTCTCCACACACACGTCTCCATACAGACACACACACACACCTCTCCACACACACCTCTCTACAGACACCTGTCCACACAGACACACACGCAACTCTCCACACACCCCTCTCCACACAGACACACACGCAACTCTCCACATTCACCCGCCCACACAGACACACACATACCTCTCCACACACACCTCTCCACACACACCTGTCCACACAGACACACACGCAACTCTCCACACACCCCTCTCCACACAGACACACACACACCTCTCCAAACACACTTCTCCACACAGACACACACACACCTCTCTATGCACACCTCTCCACACAGACACTCACACACCTATCCACACACCACTCTCCACACAGACACACACACAACTCTCCACACACACCTCTCCACACAGACACACTAAAAACTCTCCACATTCACCTCCCCACATAGACTCATACACACTTCTCCACACACACCTTTCAACACAGACACACACACAAATCTCCACACACACCTCTCCACATGGACACACACACACAACTCTCTACACACACCTCTCAACACAGACACACACACACATCTCTCCAAACACACCTCTCCACACAGACACACACACACAACTCTCTACACACACCTCTCCACACAGACGCACACACACCAGTCCACACTCACCTCTCCACACAGACACACACACACACCAATCCACACACACCTCTCCACACAGACATACACACACACCTCTCCACATTCACCCGCCCACACAGACACACACGCACCTCTCCACACACACCTCTCCACACTGACACACACACACCTCTCCACACAGACAGACACACACACAACTCTCTACACACACCTTTCCACACAGACACACAGACACCTCTCCACACATACACACACACACAACTCACCACATTCACCCGCCCACACAGACACACACACATATCACCACACACATCTTTCCACACAGACACACACACACCTCTCCACACAGACACACAGACAACTCTCCACACACACCTCTCCACACAGACACACACACACCTCTCCACACAGACACACACATAAATTCAACACGCAGACACACACATAAGTTCTCCACACACACCTCTCCACACAGACACACACACACCTCTCCACACACACCTCTCCACACAGACACACACACACCTCTCCACACACACCTCTCCACACAGACACACACACAACTCTCCACACAGACACACACATATATTCTCCACACACACCTCTCCACACAGACACACACACACCTCTCCACACACACCTCTCCACACAGACACACACACACCTCTCCACACAGACACACACATAAATTCTCCACACACACCTCTCCACACACACCTCTCCACACAGACACACACACACCTCTCCACACACACCTCTCCACACACACCTCTCCACACTGACACACACACAACTCTCCACATTCAACTCCCCACACAGACACACACACACTTTTCCACACATACCTTTCAACACAGACACACACACACCTCTCCACACACACCTCTCCACACAGACACACACACACCTCTCCACACAGACACACACATAAATTCTCCACACAGACACACACATAAATTCTCCACACACACCTCTCCTCACAGACACACACACACCTCTCCACACACACCTCTCCACACAGACACACACACACCTCTCCACACACACCTCTCCACACAGACACACACACACCTCTCCACACAGACACACACATAAATTCTCCACACACACCTCTCCACACACACCTCTCCACACAGACACACACACACAACTCTCTACACACACCACTCAACACCGACACACTCACACATCTCTCCACACACACCTCTCCACACAGACACACACACAACTCTCCACACACCACTCTCCACACAGACACACACACACCTCTCTACGCACACCTCTCCACACAGACACACACACAACTCTCCACACACACCTCTCCACACAGACACACACATACCTCTCCACACACACCTCTCCACACACACCTGTCCACACAGACACACACGCAACTCTCCACACACCCCTCTCCACACAGACACACACACACCTCTCCAAACACACCTCTCCACACAGACACACACACACAACTCTCTACACACACCTCTCCACACAGACGCACACACACCTGTCCACACTCACCTCTCCACACAGACACACACACACACCAATCCACACACACCTCTCCACACAGACATACACACACACCTCTCCACATTCACCCGCCCACACAGACACACACACACCTCTCCACACACACCTCTCCACACTGACACACACACACCTCTCCACACAGACACACACACAACTCTCTACACACACCTTTCCACACAGACACACAGACACCTCTCCACACATACACACACACACAACTCTCCACATTCACCCGCCCACACAGACACACACACATATCACCACACACACCTTTCCACACAGACACACACACACCTCTCCACACAGACACACACACACCTCTCCACACACACCTCTCCACACAGACACACACACACCTCTCCACACAGACACACACATAAATTCAACACGCAGACACACACATAAATTCTCCACACACACCTCTCCACACAGACACACACACACCTCTTCACACACACCTCTCCACACAGACACACACACACCTCTCCACACACACCTCTCCACACAGACACACACACACCTCTCCACACAGACACACACATATATTCTCCACACGCACCTCTCCACACAGACACACACACACCTCTCCACACACACCTCTCCACACAGACACACACACACCTCTCCACACAGACACACACATAAATTCTCCACACACACCTCTCCACACACACCTCTCCACACAGACACACACACACCTCTCCATACACACCTCTCCACACACACCTCTCCACACAGACACACACACAACTCTCCACATTCAACTCCCCACACAGACACACACACACTTTTCCACACATATCTTTCAACACAGACACACACACAACTCTCCACACACACCTCTCCACACAGACACACACACACACACCTCTCCACACACACCTCTCCATACAGACACACACACACACCTCTCCACACACACCTCTCTACCCAGACATACACACACACCTCTCCACACACACCTCTCCACACAGACACACACGCAACTCTCCACATTCACCCGCCCACACAGACACACACATACCTCTCCACACACACCTCTCCACACACACCTGTCCACACAGACACACACGCAACTCTCCACACACCCCTCTCCACACAGACACACACGCAACTCTCCACATTCACCCGCCCACACAAACACACACATACCTCTCCACACACACCTCTCCACACACACCTGTCCACACAGACACACACACACCTCTCCAAACACACTTCTCCACACAGACACTCACACACCTATCCACACACCACTCTCCACACAGACACACTCACAACTCTCCACACACACCTCTCCACACAGACACACTAACAACTCTCCACATTCACCTCCCCACACAGACACATACACACTTCTCCACACACACCTTTCAACACAGACACACACACAAATCTCCACACACACCTCTCCACACAGACACACACACACAACTCTCTACACACACCTCTCAACACAGACACACACACACATCTCTCCAAACACACCTCTCCACACAGACACACACACACAACTCACTACACACAACTCTCCACACAGACGCACACACACCTGTCCACACTCACCTCTCCACACAGACACACACACACACCAATCCACACACACCTCTCCACACAGACATACACACACACCTCTCCACATTCACCCGCCCACACAGACACACACACACCTCTCCACACACACCTCTCCACACTGACACACACACACCTCTCCACACAGACAGACACACACACCTCTCTACACACACCTTTCCACACAGACACACAGACACCTCTCCACACATACACACACACACAACTCTCCACATTCACCCGCCCACACAGACACACACACATATCACCACACAGACACACACACACCTCTCCACACACACCTCTCCACACAGACACACACACACCTCTCCACACAGATACACACATAAATTCTCCACACAGACACACACATAAATTCTCCACACACACCTCTCCACACAGACACACACACACCTCTCCACACACACCTCTCCACACAGACACACACACAACTCTCCACACACACCTCACCACACAGACACACACACACCTCTCCACACAGACACAGACATAAATTCTCCACACACACCTCTCCACACACACCTCTCCACACAGACACACACACTCCTCTCCACACACACCTCTCCACACACACCTCTCCACACACTCCTCTCCAGACAGACACACGCACAACTCTCCACATTCAACTCCCCACACAGACACACACACACTTCTCCACACACACCTTTCAACACAGACACACACACAACTCTCCACACACACCTCTCCACACAGACACACACACACAACTCTCCACACACCTCTCAACACAGACACACACACACATCACTCCAAACACACCTCTCCACACAGACACACATACACAACTCTCTACACACACCTCTCCACACAGACACACACACACCTCTCCACACACATCTCTCCATACAGACACACACACACACCAATCCACACACACCTCTCCACACAGACATACACACACACCGCTCCACACACACCTCTCCACACAGAAACACACGCAACTCTCCACATTCACCCGCCCACACAGACACACACACACCTCTCCACACACACCTCTCCACACACACCTCTCCACACAGACACACACGCAACTCTCCAACATACACCTCTCCACACAGACGCACACATAACTTCTCCACACACACTTCTCCACACACACCTTTCCACACACACCTCTCCACACAGACACACACACACATCTCCATACACACCACTCCACCAGACACACACATACACATCTCCACACACACCTCTCCTCACAGAAATACACACACACTTCTCCACACACACCTCTCCACACAGACACACACACAACTCTCCACACACCATTCTCCACACAGACACACAGACACCTCTCTACGCACACCTCTCCACACAGACACACGCACACCTCTCCACACACACCTCTCCACACAGACACACACACACCTCTCCACACACACGTCTCCATACAGACACACACACACACCTCTCCACACACACCTCTCTACAGACACCTGTCCACACAGACACACACGCAACTCTCCACACACCCCTCTCCACACAGACACACACGCAACTCTCCACATTCACCCGCCCACACAGACACACACATACCTCTCCACACACACCTCTCCACACACACCTGTCCACACAGACACACACGCAACTCTCCACACACCCCTCTCCACACAGACACACACACACCTCTCCAAACACACTTCTCCACACAGACACACACACACCTCTCTATGCACACCTCTCCACACAGACACTCACACACCTATCCACACACCACTCTCCACACAGACACACACACAACTCTCCACACACACCTCTCCACACAGACACACTAAAAACTCTCCACATTCACCTCCCCACATAGACTCATACACACTTCTCCACACACACCTTTCAACACAGACACACACACAAATCTCCACACACACCTCTCCACATGGACACACACACACAACTCTCTACACACACCTCTCAACACAGACACACACACACATCTCTCCAAACACACCTCTCCACACAGACACACACACACAACTCTCTACACACACCTCTCCACACAGACGCACACACACCTGTCCACACTCACCTCTCCACACAGACACACACACACACCAATCCACACACACCTCTCCACACAGACATACACACACACCTCTCCACATTCACCCGCCCACACAGACACACACGCACCTCTCCACACACACCTCTCCACACTGACACACACACACCTCTCCACACAGACAGACACACACACAACTCTCTACACACACCTTTCCACACAGACACACAGACACCTCTCCACACATACACACACACACAACTCTCCACATTCACCCGCCCACACAGACACACACACATATCACCACACACATCTTTCCACACAGACACACACACACCTCTCCACACAGACACACAGACAACTCTCCACACACACCTCTCCACACAGACACACACACACCTCTCCACACAGACACACACATAAATTCAACACGCAGACACACACATAAGTTCTCCACACACACCTCTCCACACAGACACACACACACCTCTCCACACACACCTCTCCACACAGACACACACACACCTCTCCACACACACCTCTCCACACAGACACACACACAACTCTCCACACAGACACACACATATATTCTCCACACACACCTCTCCACACAGACACACACACACCTCTCCACACACACCTCTCCACACAGACACACACACACCTCTCCACACAGACACACACATAAATTCTCCACACACACCTCTCCACACACACCTCTCCACACAGACACACACACACCTCTCCACACACACCTCTCCACACACACCTCTCCACACTGACACACACACAACTCTCCACATTCAACTCCCCACACAGACACACACACACTTTTCCACACATACCTTTCAACACAGACACACACACACCTCTCCACACACACCTCTCCACACAGACACACACACACCTCTCCACACAGACACACACATAAATTCTCCACACAGACACACACATAAATTCTCCACACACACCTCTCCTCACAGACACACACACACCTCTCCACACACACCTCTCCACACAGACACACACACACCTCTCCACACACACCTCTCCACACAGACACACACACACCTCTCCACACAGACACACACATAAATTCTCCACACACACCTCTCCACACACACCTCTCCACACAGACACACACACACAACTCTCTACACACACCACTCAACACCGACACACTCACACATCTCTCCACACACACCTCTCCACACAGACACACACACAACTCTCCACACACCACTCTCCACACAGACACACACACACCTCTCTACGCACACCTCTCCACACAGACACACACACAACTCTCCACACACACCTCTCCACACAGACACACACATACCTCTCCACACACACCTCTCCACACACACCTGTCCACACAGACACACACGCAACTCTCCACACACCCCTCTCCACACAGACACACACACACCTCTCCAAACACACCTCTCCACACAGACACACACACACAACTCTCTACACACACCTCTCCACACAGACGCACACACACCTGTCCACACTCACCTCTCCACACAGACACACACACACACCAATCCACACACACCTCTCCACACAGACATACACACACACCTCTCCACATTCACCCGCCCACACAGACACACACACACCTCTCCACACACACCTCTCCACACTGACACACACACACCTCTCCACACAGACACACACACAACTCTCTACACACACCTTTCCACACAGACACACAGACACCTCTCCACACATACACACACACACAACTCTCCACATTCACCCGCCCACACAGACACACACACATATCACCACACACACCTTTCCACACAGACACACACACACCTCTCCACACAGACACACACACACCTCTCCACACACACCTCTCCACACAGACACACACACACCTCTCCACACAGACACACACATAAATTCAACACGCAGACACACACATAAATTCTCCACACACACCTCTCCACACAGACACACACACACCTCTTCACACACACCTCTCCACACAGACACACACACACCTCTCCACACACACCTCACCACACAGACACACACACACCTCTCCACACAGACACACACATATATTCTCCACACGCACCTCTCCACACAGACACACACACACCTCTCCACACACACCTCTCCACACAGACACACACACACCTCTCCACACAGACACACACATAAATTCTCCACACACACCTCTCCACACACACCTCTCCACACAGACACACACACACCTCTCCATACACACCTCTCCACACACACCTCTCCACACAGACACACACACAACTCTCCACATTCAACTCCCCACACAGACACACACACACTTTTCCACACATATCTTTCAACACAGACACACACACAACTCTCCACACACACCTCTCCACACAGACACACACACACACACCTCTCCACACACACCTCTCCATACAGACACACACACACACCTCTCCACACACACCTCTCTACCCAGACATACACACACACCTCTCCACACACACCTCTCCACACAGACACACACGCAACTCTCCACATTCACCCGCCCACACAGACACACACATACCTCTCCACACACACCTCTCCACACACACCTGTCCACACAGACACACACGCAACTCTCCACACACCCCTCTCCACACAGACACACACGCAACTCTCCACATTCACCCGCCCACACAAACACACACATACCTCTCCACACACACCTCTCCACACACACCTGTCCACACAGACACACACACACCTCTCCAAACACACTTCTCCACACAGACACACATACACCTCTCTATGCACAAATCTCCACACAGACACTCACACACCTATCCACACACCACTCTCCACACAGACACACTCACAACTCTCCACACACACCTCTCCACACAGACACACTAACAACTCTCCACATTCACCTCCCCACACAGACACATACACACTTCTCCACACACACCTTTCAACACAGACACACACACAAATCTCCACACACACCTCTCCACACAGACACACACACACAACTCTCTACACACACCTCTCAACACAGACACACACACACATCTCTCCAAACACACCTCTCCACACAGACACACACACACAACTCACTACACACAACTCTCCACACAGACGCACACACACCTGTCCACACTCACCTCTCCACACAGACACACACACACACCAATCCACACACACCTCTCCACACAGACATACACACACACCTCTCCACATTCACCCGCCCACACAGACACACACACACCTCTCCACACACACCTCTCCACACTGACACACACACACCTCTCCACACAGACAGACACACACACCTCTCTACACACACCTTTCCACACAGACACACAGACACCTCTCCACACATACACACACACACAACTCTCCACATTCACCCGCCCACACAGACACACACACATATCACCACACAGACACACACACACCTCTCCACACACACCTCTCCACACAGACACACACACACCTCTCCACACAGATACACACATAAATTCTCCACACAGACACACACATAAATTCTCCACACACACCTCTCCACACAGACACACACACACCTCTCCACACACACCTCTCCACACAGACACACACACAACTCTCCACACACACCTCACCACACAGACACACACACACCTCTCCACACAGACACAGACATAAATTCTCCACACACACCTCTCCACACACACCTCTCCACACAGACACACACACTCCTCTCCACACACACCTCTCCACACACACCTCTCCACACACTCCTCTCCAGACAGACACACGCACAACTCTCCACATTCAACTCCCCACACAGACACACACACACTTCTCCACACACACCTTTCAACACAGACACACACACAACTCTCCACACACACCTCTCCACACAGACACACACACACAACTCTCCACACACCTCTCAACACAGACACACACACACATCACTCCAAACACACCTCTCCACACAGACACACATACACAACTCTCTACACACACCTCTCCACACAGACACACACACACCTCTCCACACACATCTCTCCATACAGACACACACACACACCAATCCACACACACCTCTCCACACAGACATACACACACACCGCTCCACACACACCTCTCCACACAGACACACACGCAACTCTCCACATTCACCCGCCCACACAGACACACACACACCTCTCCACACACACCTCTCCACACACACCTCTCCACACAGACACACACGCAACTCTCCAACATACACCTCTCCACACAGACGCACACATAACTTCTCCACACACACTTCTCCACACACACCTTTCCACACACAACTCTCCACACAGACACACACACACATCTCCATACACACCACTCCACCAGACACACACATACACATCTCCACACACACCTCTCCTCACAGAAATACACACACACTTCTCCACACACACCTCTCCACACAGACACACACACACCTCTCCACACACACCTCTCCACACAGACACACACGCACCTCTCCACACAGACACACACACACACCTCTCTACACACACCTCCCCACACAGACACACACACACCTCTCCACACAGACACACACACACACCTCTCCACACAGACACATACACACACGCCTCTCCACACACACCTCTCCACACAGACACACACACACACCTCTCCACACACACCTCTCCACACAGACACACACACAACTCTCCACATTCACCCGCCCACACAGACACACACACACCTCTCCACACACACCTCTCCACACTGACACACACACACCTCTCCACACAGACAGACACACACACAACTCTCTACACACACCTTTCCACACCGACACACACACATCTCTCCACACAGACACACACACACCTCTCCACACAGACGCACACACACCTGTCCACACTCACCTCTCCACACAGACACACACACACACCAATCCACACACACCTCTCCACACAGACATACACACACACCTCTCCACATTCACCCGCCCACACAGACACACACACACCTCTCCACACACACCTCTCCACACTGACACACACACACCTCTCCACACAGACAGACACACACACCTCTCTACACACACCTTTCCACACAGACACACAGACACCTCTCCACACATACACACACACACAACTCTCCACATTCACCCGCCCACACAGACACACACACATATCACCACACAGACACACACACACCTCTCCACACACACCTCTCCACACAGACACACACACACCTCTCCACACAGATACACACATAAATTCTCCACACAGACACACACATAAATTCTCCACACACACCTCTCCACACAGACACACACACACCTCTCCACACACACCTCTCCACACAGACACACACACAACTCTCCACACACACCTCACCACACAGACACACACACACCTCTCCACACAGACACAGACATAAATTCTCCACACACACCTCTCCACACACACCTCTCCACACAGACACACACACTCCTCTCCACACACACCTCTCCACACACACCTCTCCACACACACCTCTCCAGACAGACACACGCACAACTCTCCACATTCAACTCCCCACACAGACACACACACACTTCTCCACACACACCTTTCAACACAGACACACACACAACTCTCCACACACACCTCTCCACACAGACACACACACACAACTCTCCACACACACCTCTCCACACAGACACACACACACAACTCTCCACACACCTCTCAACACAGACACACACACACATCACTGCAAACACACCTCTCCACACAGACACACATACACAACTCTCTACACACACCTCTCCACACAGACACACACACACCTCTCCACACACATCTCTCCATACAGACACACACACACACCAATCCACACACACCTCTCCACACAGACATACACACACACCGCTCCACACACACCTCTCCACACAGACACACACGCAACTCTCCACATTCACCCGCCCACACAGACACACACACACCTCTCCACACACACCTCTCCACACACACCTCTCCACACAGATACACACGCAACTCTCCAACATACACCTCTCCACACAGACGCACACATAACTTCTCCACACACACTTCTCCACACATACCTTTCCACACACACCTCTCCACACAGACACACACACACCTCTCCATACACACCACTCCACCAGACACACACATACACATCTTCACACACACCTCTCCTCACAGAAATACACACACACTTCTCCACACACACCTCTCCACACAGACACACACACACCTCTCCACACACACCTCTCCACACAGACACACACGCACCTCTCCACACAGACACATACACACACCTCTCTACACACACCTCCCCACACAGACACACACACACCTCTCCACACAGACACACACACACACCTCTCCACACAGACACATACACACACGCCTCTCCACACACACCTCTCCACACAGACACACACACACACCTCTCCACACACACCTCTCCACACCGACACACACACACCTCTCCACACAGACACACACACACCTCTCCACACAGACACACACATAAGTTCTCCACACACACCGCTCCACACACACCTCTCCACACAGACACACACACACCTCTCCACACACACCTCTCCACACAGACACACACACAACTCTCCACACAGACACACACACACACACCTCTCCACACAGACACACACGCACCTCTCCACACAGACAGACACACAATCCTCTCTACACACACCTCTCCACACAGACACACACACACCTCTCCACACAGACACACACACACACCTCTCCACGCAGACACATACACACACGCCTCTCCATACACACCTCTCCACACAGACACACACACACACCTCTCCACACACACCTCTCCACACAGACACACTCACAACTCTCCACATTCACCCGCCCACACAGACACACACACACCTCTCCACACACACCTCTCCACACAGACACACACACACCTCTCCACACAGACGCACACACACAACTCTCTACACACACCTCTCCACACAGACAGACACACACCTCTCCACACACACCTCTCCACACAGACACACACGCAACTCTCCACATTCACCCGCCCACACAGACACACACATACCTCTCCACACACACCTCTCCACACACACCTGTCCACACAGACACACACGCAACTCTCCACACACCCCTCTCCACACAGACACACACGCAACTCTCCACATTCACCCGCCCACACAGACACACACATACCTCTCCACACACACCTCTCCACACACACCTGTCCACACAGACACACACACACCTCTCCAAACACACTTCTCCACACAGACACACACACACCTCTCTATGCACACCTCTCCACACAGACACTCACACACCTATCCACACACCACTCTCCACACAGACACACTCACAACTCTCCACACACACCTCTCCACACAGACACACTAACAACTCTCCACATTCACCTCCCCACACAGACACATACACACTTCTCCACACACACCTTTCAACACAGACACACACACAAATCTCCACACACACCTCTCCACACAGACACACACACACAACTCTCTACACACACCTCTCAACACAGACACACACACACATCTCTCCAAACACACCTCTCCACACAGACACACACACACAACTCTCTACACACACCTCTCCACTCAGACACACACACACCTGTCCACACTCACCTCTCCACACAGACACACACACACACCAATCCACACACACCTCTCCACACAGACATACACACACACCTCTCCACATTCACCTGCCCACACAGACACACACACACCTCTCCACACACACCTCTCCACACAGACAGACACACACACCTCTCTACACACACCTTTCCACACAGACACACAGACACCTCTCCACACATACACACACACACAACTCTCCACATTCACCCGCCCACACAGACACACACACATATCACCACACACACCTTTCCACACAGACACACACACACCTCTCCACACAGACACACACAAACACCTCTCCACACACACCTCTCCACACAGACACACACACACCTCTCCACACAGACACACACATAAATTCTCCACACAGACATACACATAAATTCTCCACACACACCTCTCCACACACACCTGTCCACACAGACACACACACACCTCTACAAACACACTTCTCCACACAGACACACACACACCTCTCTATGCACACATCTCCACACAGACAATCACACACCTATCCACACACCACTCTCCACACAGACACACACACAACTCTCCACACACACCTCTCCACCCAGACACACTAACAACTCTCCACATTCACCTCCCCACACAAACTCATACACACTTCTCCACACACACCTTTCAGCACAGACACACACACAAATCTCCACACACACCTCTCCACACGGACACACACACACAACTCTCTACACACACCTTTCCACACAGACACCTCTCCACACATACACACACACACAACTCTCCACATTCACCCGCCCACACAGACACACACACATATCACCACACACACCTTTCCACACAGACACACACACACCTCTCCACACAGACACACACACACCTCTCCACACACACCTCTCCACACAGACACACACACACCTCTCCACACAGACACACACATAAATTCTCCACACAGACACACACATAAATTCTCCACACACACCTCTCCACACAGACACACACACACCTCTCCACACACACCTCTCCACACAGACACACACACACCTCTCCACACACACCTCTCCACACAGACACACACACACCTCTCCACACAGACACACACATAAATTCTCCACACACACCTCTCCACACACACCTCTCCACACAGACACACACACACCTCTCCACAAACACCTCTCCACACACACCTCTCCACACACACCTCTCCACACAGACACACACACAACTCTCCACATTCAACTCCCCACACAGACACACACACACTTCTCCACACACACCTTTCAACACAGACACACACACAACTCTCCACACACACCTCTCCACACAGACACACACACACAACTCTCCACACACACCTCTCCACACAGACACACACACACAACTCTCTACACACACCTCTCAACACAGACACACACACACATCACTCCAAACACACCTCTCCACACAGACACACACACACAACTCTCTACACACACCTCTCCACACAGACACACACACACCTCTCCACACACATCTCTCCATACAGACACACACACACACCAATCCACACACACCTCTCCACACAGACATACACACACACCTCTCCACACACACCTCTCCACACAGACACACACGCAACTCTCCAAATTCACCCGCCCACACAGACACACACACACCTCTCCACACACACCTCTCCACACACACCTCTCCACACACACCTCTCCACACAGACACACACGCAACTCTCCAACATACACCTCTCCACACAGACGCACACATAACTTCTCCACACACACTTCTCCACACACACCTTTCCACACACACCACTCCACCAGACACACACACACACCTCTCCACACACACCTCTCCTCACAGACATACACACACACCTCTCCACACACACCTCTCCAAACAGACACACAAACACCTCTCCACACACACCTCTCCACACAGACACACATGCACCTCTCCACACAGACACACACACACCTCTCTACACACACCTCCCCACACAGACACACACACACCTCTCCACACACACCTCTCCACACAGACACACACGCACCTCTCCACACAGACACACACACACACCTCTCTACACACACCTCCCCACACAGACACACACACACCTCTCCACACAGACACACACACACACCTCTCCACACAGACACATACACACACGCCTCTCCACACACACCTCTCCACACAGAAACACACACACACCTCTCCACACACACCTCTCCACACAGACACACACACAACTCTCCACATTCACCCGCCCACACCGCCACACACATACCTCTCCACACAGACACACACACACCTCTCCACACAGACACTCACATAGGTTCTCCACACACACCGCTCCACACACACCTCTCCACACAGACACACACACACCTCTCCACACACACCTCTCCACACAGACACATACACACCTCTCCACACAGACACACACACACACACCTCTCCACATAGACACACACGCACCTCTCCACACAGACAGACACACAATCCTCTCTACACACACCTCTCCACACAGACACACACACACCTCTCCACACAGACACACACACACACCTCTCCACACAGACACATACACACACGCCTCTCCATACACACCTCTCCACACAGACACACACGCAACTCTCCACATTCACCCGCCCACACAAACACACACATACCTCTCCACACACACCTCTCCACACACACCTGTCCACACAGACACACACACACCTCTCCAAACACACTTCTCCACACAGACACACATACACCTCTCTATGCACAAATCTCCACACAGACACTCACACACCTATCCACACACCACTCTCCACACAGACACACTCACAACTCTCCACACACACCTCTCCACACAGACACACTAACAACTCTCCACATTCACCTCCCCACACAGACACATACACACTTCTCCACACACACCTTTCAACACAGACACACACACAAATCTCCACACACACCTCTCCACACAGACACACACACACAACTCTCTACACACACCTCTCAACACAGACACACACACACATCTCTCCAAACACACCTCTCCACACAGACACACACACACAACTCACTACACACAACTCTCCACACAGACGCACACACACCTGTCCACACTCACCTCTCCACACAGACACACACACACACCAATCCACACACACCTCTCCACACAGACATACACACACACCTCTCCACATTCACCCGCCCACACAGACACACACACACCTCTCCACACACACCTCTCCACACTGACACACACACACCTCTCCACACAGACAGACACACACACCTCTCTACACACACCTTTCCACACAGACACACAGACACCTCTCCACACATACACACACACACAACTCTCCACATTCACCCGCCCACACAGACACACACACATATCACCACACAGACACACACACACCTCTCCACACACACCTCTCCACACAGACACACACACACCTCTCCACACAGATACACACATAAATTCTCCACACAGACACACACATAAATTCTCCACACACACCTCTCCACACAGACACACACACACCTCTCCACACACACCTCTCCACACAGACACACACACAACTCTCCACACACACCTCACCACACAGACACACACACACCTCTCCACACAGACACAGACATAAATTCTCCACACACACCTCTCCACACACACCTCTCCACACAGACACACACACTCCTCTCCACACACACCTCTCCACACACACCTCTCCACACACTCCTCTCCAGACAGACACACGCACAACTCTCCACATTCAACTCCCCACACAGACACACACACACTTCTCCACACACACCTTTCAACACAGACACACACACAACTCTCCACACACACCTCTCCACACAGACACACACACACAACTCTCCACACACCTCTCAACACAGACACACACACACATCACTCCAAACACACCTCTCCACACAGACACACATACACAACTCTCTACACACACCTCTCCACACAGACACACACACACCTCTCCACACACATCTCTCCATACAGACACACACACACACCAATCCACACACACCTCTCCACACAGACATACACACACACCGCTCCACACACACCTCTCCACACAGACACACACGCAACTCTCCACATTCACCCGCCCACACAGACACACACACACCTCTCCACACACACCTCTCCACACACACCTCTCCACACAGACACACACGCAACTCTCCAACATACACCTCTCCACACAGACGCACACATAACTTCTCCACACACACTTCTCCACACACACCTTTCCACACACAACTCTCCACACAGACACACACACACATCTCCATACACACCACTCCACCAGACACACACATACACATCTCCACACACACCTCTCCTCACAGAAATACACACACACTTCTCCACACACACCTCTCCACACAGACACACACACACCTCTCCACACACACCTCTCCACACAGACACACACGCACCTCTCCACACAGACACACACACACACCTCTCTACACACACCTCCCCACACAGACACACACACACCTCTCCACACAGACACACACACACACCTCTCCACACAGACACATACACACACGCCTCTCCACACACACCTCTCCACACAGACACACACACACACCTCTCCACACACACCTCTCCACACAGACACACACACAACTCTCCACATTCACCCGCCCACACAGACACACACACACCTCTCCACACACACCTCTCCACACTGACACACACACACCTCTCCACACAGACAGACACACACACAACTCTCTACACACACCTTTCCACACCGACACACACACATCTCTCCACACAGACACACACACACCTCTCCACACAGACGCACACACACCTGTCCACACTCACCTCTCCACACAGACACACACACACACCAATCCACACACACCTCTCCACACAGACATACACACACACCTCTCCACATTCACCCGCCCACACAGACACACACACACCTCTCCACACACACCTCTCCACACTGACACACACACACCTCTCCACACAGACAGACACACACACCTCTCTACACACACCTTTCCACACAGACACACAGACACCTCTCCACACATACACACACACACAACTCTCCACATTCACCCGCCCACACAGACACACACACATATCACCACACAGACACACACACACCTCTCCACACACACCTCTCCACACAGACACACACACACCTCTCCACACAGATACACACATAAATTCTCCACACAGACACACACATAAATTCTCCACACACACCTCTCCACACAGACACACACACACCTCTCCACACACACCTCTCCACACAGACACACACACAACTCTCCACACACACCTCACCACACAGACACACACACACCTCTCCACACAGACACAGACATAAATTCTCCACACACACCTCTCCACACACACCTCTCCACACAGACACACACACTCCTCTCCACACACACCTCTCCACACACACCTCTCCACACACACCTCTCCAGACAGACACACGCACAACTCTCCACATTCAACTCCCCACACAGACACACACACACTTCTCCACACACACCTTTCAACACAGACACACACACAACTCTCCACACACACCTCTCCACACAGACACACACACACAACTCTCCACACACACCTCTCCACACAGACACACACACACAACTCTCCACACACCTCTCAACACAGACACACACACACATCACTGCAAACACACCTCTCCACACAGACACACATACACAACTCTCTACACACACCTCTCCACACAGACACACACACACCTCTCCACACACATCTCTCCATACAGACACACACACACACCAATCCACACACACCTCTCCACACAGACATACACACACACCGCTCCACACACACCTCTCCACACAGACACACACGCAACTCTCCACATTCACCCGCCCACACAGACACACACACACCTCTCCACACACACCTCTCCACACACACCTCTCCACACAGATACACACGCAACTCTCCAACATACACCTCTCCACACAGACGCACACATAACTTCTCCACACACACTTCTCCACACATACCTTTCCACACACACCTCTCCACACAGACACACACACACCTCTCCATACACACCACTCCACCAGACACACACATACACATCTTCACACACACCTCTCCTCACAGAAATACACACACACTTCTCCACACACACCTCTCCACACAGACACACACACACCTCTCCACACACACCTCTCCACACAGACACACACGCACCTCTCCACACAGACACATACACACACCTCTCTACACACACCTCCCCACACAGACACACACACACCTCTCCACACAGACACACACACACACCTCTCCACACAGACACATACACACACGCCTCTCCACACACACCTCTCCACACAGACACACACACACACCTCTCCACACACACCTCTCCACACCGACACACACACACCTCTCCACACAGACACACACACACCTCTCCACACAGACACACACATAAGTTCTCCACACACACCGCTCCACACACACCTCTCCACACAGACACACACACACCTCTCCACACACACCTCTCCACACAGACACACACACAACTCTCCACACAGACACACACACACACACCTCTCCACACAGACACACACGCACCTCTCCACACAGACAGACACACAATCCTCTCTACACACACCTCTCCACACAGACACACACACACCTCTCCACACAGACACACACACACACCTCTCCACGCAGACACATACACACACGCCTCTCCATACACACCTCTCCACACAGACACACACACACACCTCTCCACACACACCTCTCCACACAGACACACTCACAACTCTCCACATTCACCCGCCCACACAGACACACACACACCTCTCCACACACACCTCTCCACACAGACACACACACACCTCTCCACACAGACGCACACACACAACTCTCTACACACACCTCTCCACACAGACAGACACACACCTCTCCACACACACCTCTCCACACAGACACACACGCAACTCTCCACATTCACCCGCCCACACAGACACACACATACCTCTCCACACACACCTCTCCACACACACCTGTCCACACAGACACACACGCAACTCTCCACACACCCCTCTCCACACAGACACACACGCAACTCTCCACATTCACCCGCCCACACAGACACACACATACCTCTCCACACACACCTCTCCACACACACCTGTCCACACAGACACACACACACCTCTCCAAACACACTTCTCCACACAGACACACACACACCTCTCTATGCACACCTCTCCACACAGACACTCACACACCTATCCACACACCACTCTCCACACAGACACACTCACAACTCTCCACACACACCTCTCCACACAGACACACTAACAACTCTCCACATTCACCTCCCCACACAGACACATACACACTTCTCCACACACACCTTTCAACACAGACACACACACAAATCTCCACACACACCTCTCCACACAGACACACACACACAACTCTCTACACACACCTCTCAACACAGACACACACACACATCTCTCCAAACACACCTCTCCACACAGACACACACACACAACTCTCTACACACACCTCTCCACTCAGACACACACACACCTGTCCACACTCACCTCTCCACACAGACACACACACACACCAATCCACACACACCTCTCCACACAGACATACACACACACCTCTCCACATTCACCTGCCCACACAGACACACACACACCTCTCCACACACACCTCTCCACACAGACAGACACACACACCTCTCTACACACACCTTTCCACACAGACACACAGACACCTCTCCACACATACACACACACACAACTCTCCACATTCACCCGCCCACACAGACACACACACATATCACCACACACACCTTTCCACACAGACACACACACACCTCTCCACACAGACACACACAAACACCTCTCCACACACACCTCTCCACACAGACACACACACACCTCTCCACACAGACACACACATAAATTCTCCACACAGACATACACATAAATTCTCCACACACACCTCTCCACACACACCTGTCCACACAGACACACACACACCTCTACAAACACACTTCTCCACACAGACACACACACACCTCTCTATGCACACATCTCCACACAGACAATCACACACCTATCCACACACCACTCTCCACACAGACACACACACAACTCTCCACACACACCTCTCCACCCAGACACACTAACAACTCTCCACATTCACCTCCCCACACAAACTCATACACACTTCTCCACACACACCTTTCAGCACAGACACACACACAAATCTCCACACACACCTCTCCACACGGACACACACACACAACTCTCTACACACACCTTTCCACACAGACACCTCTCCACACATACACACACACACAACTCTCCACATTCACCCGCCCACACAGACACACACACATATCACCACACACACCTTTCCACACAGACACACACACACCTCTCCACACAGACACACACACACCTCTCCACACACACCTCTCCACACAGACACACACACACCTCTCCACACAGACACACACATAAATTCTCCACACAGACACACACATAAATTCTCCACACACACCTCTCCACACAGACACACACACACCTCTCCACACACACCTCTCCACACAGACACACACACACCTCTCCACACACACCTCTCCACACAGACACACACACACCTCTCCACACAGACACACACATAAATTCTCCACACACACCTCTCCACACACACCTCTCCACACAGACACACACACACCTCTCCACAAACACCTCTCCACACACACCTCTCCACACACACCTCTCCACACAGACACACACACAACTCTCCACATTCAACTCCCCACACAGACACACACACACTTCTCCACACACACCTTTCAACACAGACACACACACAACTCTCCACACACACCTCTCCACACAGACACACACACACAACTCTCCACACACACCTCTCCACACAGACACACACACACAACTCTCTACACACACCTCTCAACACAGACACACACACACATCACTCCAAACACACCTCTCCACACAGACACACACACACAACTCTCTACACACACCTCTCCACACAGACACACACACACCTCTCCACACACATCTCTCCATACAGACACACACACACACCAATCCACACACACCTCTCCACACAGACATACACACACACCTCTCCACACACACCTCTCCACACAGACACACACGCAACTCTCCAAATTCACCCGCCCACACAGACACACACACACCTCTCCACACACACCTCTCCACACACACCTCTCCACACACACCTCTCCACACAGACACACACGCAACTCTCCAACATACACCTCTCCACACAGACGCACACATAACTTCTCCACACACACTTCTCCACACACACCTTTCCACACACACCACTCCACCAGACACACACACACACCTCTCCACACACACCTCTCCTCACAGACATACACACACACCTCTCCACACACACCTCTCCAAACAGACACACAAACACCTCTCCACACACACCTCTCCACACAGACACACATGCACCTCTCCACACAGACACACACACACCTCTCTACACACACCTCCCCACACAGACACACACACACCTCTCCACACACACCTCTCCACACAGACACACACGCACCTCTCCACACAGACACACACACACACCTCTCTACACACACCTCCCCACACAGACACACACACACCTCTCCACACAGACACACACACACACCTCTCCACACAGACACATACACACACGCCTCTCCACACACACCTCTCCACACAGAAACACACACACACCTCTCCACACACACCTCTCCACACAGACACACACACAACTCTCCACATTCACCCGCCCACACCGCCACACACATACCTCTCCACACAGACACACACACACCTCTCCACACAGACACTCACATAGGTTCTCCACACACACCGCTCCACACACACCTCTCCACACAGACACACACACACCTCTCCACACACACCTCTCCACACAGACACATACACACCTCTCCACACAGACACACACACACACACCTCTCCACATAGACACACACGCACCTCTCCACACAGACAGACACACAATCCTCTCTACACACACCTCTCCACACAGACACACACACACCTCTCCACACAGACACACACACACACCTCTCCACACAGACACATACACACACGCCTCTCCATACACACCTCTCCACACAGACACACACACACCTCTCCACACACACCTCTCCACACAGACACACACACACCTCTCCACACAGACACACACACACAACTCTCTACACACACCTCTCCACACAGAAAGACACACACCTCTCCACACACACCTCTCCACACAGACACACACGCAACTCTCCACATTCACCCGCCCACACAGACACACACATACCTCTCCACACACACCTCTCCACACACACCTGTCCACACAGACACACACACAACTCTCCACACACCCCTCTCCACACAGACACACACGCAACTCTCCACATTCACCCGCCCACACAGACACACACATACCTCTCCACACACACCTCTCCACACACACCTGTCCACACAGACACACACACACCTCTCCAAACACACTTCTCCACACAGACACACACACACCTCTCTATGCACACCTCTCCACACAGTCACACACCTATCCACACACCACTCTCCACACAGACACACTCACAACTCTCCACACACACCTCTCCACACAGACACACTAACAACTCTCCACATTCACCTCCCCACACAGACACATACACACTTCTCCACACACACCTTTCAACACAGACACACACACAAATCTCCACACACACCTCTCCACACAGACACACACACACCTCTCCACACACACCACTCCACCAGACACACACACACACCTCTCCACACACACCTCTCCTCACAGACATACACACACACCTCTCCACACACACCTCTCCACACAGACACACACACACCTCTCCACACACACCTCTCCACACAGACACACACGCACCTCTCCACACAGACACACACACACACCTCTCTACACACAGCTCCCCACACAGACACACACACACCTCTCCACACAGACACACACACACACCTCTCCACACAGACACATACACACACGCCTCTCCACACACGCCTCTCCACACAGACACACACACACACCTCTCCACACACACCTCTCCACACAGACACACACACACTCTCCACATTCACCCGCCCACACCGACACACACACACCTCTCCACACAGACACACACACACCTCTCCACACAGACACACACATAAGTTCTCCACACACACCGCTCCACACACACCTCTCCACAGAGACACACACACACCTCTCCACACACACCTCTCCACACAGACACACACACACCTCTCCACACAGACACACACACACACCTCTCCACACAGACACACACGCACCTCTCCACACAGACCGACACACAATCCTCTCTACACACACCTCTCCACACAGACACACACACACCTCTCCACACAGACACACACACACACCTCTCCACACAGACACATACACACACGCCTCTCCATACACACCTCTCGACACAGACACACACACACACCTCTCCACACACACCTCTCCACACAGACACACACACACCTCTCCACACAGACACACACACACAACTCTCTACACACACCTCTCCACACAGACAGACACACACCTCTCCACACACACCTCTCCACACAGACACACACACACCTCTCCACACAGACACACACACACAACTCTCTACACACACCTCTCCACACAGACAGACACACACTCTCCACACACACCTCTCCACACAGACACACACGCAACTCTCCAGATTCAACCGCCCACACAGACACACACATACCTCTCCACACACACCTCTCCACACACACCTGTCCACACAGACACACACGCAACTCTCCACACACCCCTCTCCACACAGACACACACGCAACTCTCCACATTCACCCGCCCACACAGACACACACATACCTCTCCACACACACCTCTCCACACACACCTGTCCACACAGACACACACACATCTCTCCAAACACACTTCTCCACACAGACACACACACACCTCTCTATGCACACCTCTCCACACAGACACCCACACACCTATCCACACACCACTCTCCACACAGACACATACACAACTCTCCACACACACCTCTCCACACAGACACACACACACACCTCTCCACACAGACACATACACACACGCCTCTCCACACACACCTCTCCACACAGACACACACACACACCTCTCCACACACACCTCTCCACACAGACACACACACACTCTCCACATTCACCCGCCCACACCGACACACACACACCTCTCCACACAGACACACACACACCTCTCCACACAGACACACACATAAGTTCTCCACACACACCGCTCCACACACACCTCTCCACACAGACACACACACACCTCTCCACACACACCTCTCCACACAGACACACACACACCTCTCCACACAGACACACACACACACACCTCTCCACACAGACACACACGCACCTCTCCACACAGAGAGACACACAATCCTCTCTACACACACCTCTCCACACAGACACACACACACCTCTCCACACAGACACACACACACACCTCTCCACACAGACACATACACACACGCCTCTCCATACACACCTCTCGACACAGACACACACACACACCTCTCCACACACACCTCTCCACACAGACACACACACACCTCTCCACACAGACACACACACACAACTCTCTACACACACCTCTCCACACAGACAGACACACACCTCTCCACACACACCTCTCCACACAGACACACACGCAACTCTCCACATTCAACCGCCCACACAGACACACACATACCTCTCCACACACACCGCTCCACACACACCTGTCCACACAGACACACACGCAACTCTCCACACACCCCTCTCCACACAGACACACATGCAACTCTCCACATTCACCCGCCCACACAGACACACACATACCTCTCCACACACACCTCTCCACACACACCTGTCCACACAGACACACACACACCTCTCCAAACACACTTCTCCACACAGACACACACACACCTCTCTATGCACACCTCTCCACACAGACACTCACACACCTATCCACACACCACTCTCCACACAGACACATACACAACTCTCCACACACACCTCTCCACACAGACACACACACACACCTCTCCACACAGACACATACACACACGCCTCTCCACACACACCTCTCCACACAGACACACACACACACCTCTCCACACACACCTCTCCACACAGACACACACACACTCTCCACATTCACCCGCCCACACCGACACACACACACCTCTCCACACAGACACACACACACCTCTCCACACAGACACACACATAAGTTCTCCACACACACCGCTCCACACACACCTCTCCACACAGACACACACACACCTCTCCACACACACCTCTCCACACAGACACACACACACCTCTCCACACAGACACACACACACACACCTCTCCCCATAGACACACACGCACCTCTCCACACAGACAGACACACAATCCTCTCTACACACACCTCTCCACACAGACGCACACACACCTCTCCACACAGACACACACACACACCTCTCCACACAGACACATACACACACGCCTCTCCATACACACCTCTCGACACAGACACACACACACACACACACCTCTCCACACACACCTCTCCACACAGACACACACACACCTCTCCACACAGACACACACACAACTCTCTACACACACCTCTCCACACAGACAGACACACACCTCTCCACACACACCTCTCCACACAGACACACACACACCTCTCCACACAGACACACACACACACCTCTCCACACACACCTCTCCACACAGACACACACACACTCTCCACATTCACCCGCCCACACCGACACACACACACCTCTCCACACAGACACACACACACCTCTCCACACAGACACACACATAAGTTCTCCACACACACCGCTCCACACACACCTCTCCACACAGACACACACACACCTCTCCACACACACCTCTCCACACAGACACACACACACCTCTCCACACAGACACACACACACACACCTCTCCACACAGACACACACGCACCTCTCCACACAGAGAGACACACAATCCTCTCTACACACACCTCTCCACACAGACACACACACACCTCTCCACACAGACACACACACACACCTCTCCACACAGACACATACACACACGCCTCTCCATACACACCTCTCGACACAGACACACACACACACCTCTCCACACACACCTCTCCACACAGACACACACACACCTCTCCACACAGACACACACACACAACTCTCTACACACACCTCTCCACACAGACAGACACACACCTCTCCACACACACCTCTCCACACAGACACACACGCAACTCTCCACATTCAACCGCCCACACAGACACACACATACCTCTCCACACACACCGCTCCACACACACCTGTCCACACAGACACACACGCAACTCTCCACACACCCCTCTCCACACAGACACACATGCAACTCTCCACATTCACCCGCCCACACAGACACACACATACCTCTCCACACACACCTCTCCACACACACCTGTCCACACAGACACACACACACCTCTCCAAACACACTTCTCCACACAGACACACACACACCTCTCTATGCACACCTCTCCACACAGACACTCACACACCTATCCACACACCACTCTCCACACAGACACATACACAACTCTCCACACACACCTCTCCACACAGACACACACACACACCTCTCCACACAGACACATACACACACGCCTCTCCACACACACCTCTCCACACAGACACACACACACACCTCTCCACACACACCTCTCCACACAGACACACACACACTCTCCACATTCACCCGCCCACACCGACACACACACACCTCTCCACACAGACACACACACACCTCTCCACACAGACACACACATAGGTTCTCCACACACACCGCTCCACACACACCTCTCCACACAGACACACACACACCTCTCCACACACACCTCTCCACACAGACACACACACACCTCTCCACACAGACACACACACACACACCTCTCCACACAGACACACACGCACCTCTCCACACAGACAGACACACAATCCTCTCTACACACACCTCTCCACACAGACACACACACACCTCTCCACACAGACACACACACACACCTCTCCACACAGACACATACACACACGCCTCTCCATACACACCTCTCGACACAGACACACACACACACCTCTCCACACACACCTCTCCACACAGACACACACACACCTCTCCACACAGACACACACACACAACTCTCTACACACACCTCTCCACACAGACAGACACACACCTCTCCACACACACCTCTCCACACAGACACACACACACCTCTCCACACAGACACACACACACAACACAATACACACACCTCTCCACACAGACAGACACACACCTCTCCACACACACCTCTCCACACAGACACACACGCAACTCTCCACATTCAACCGCCCACACAGACACACACATACCTCTCCACACACTCCTCTCCACACACACCTGTCCACACAGACACACACGCAACTCTCCACACACCCCTCTCCACACAGACACACACGCAACTCTCCACATTCACCCGCCCACACAGACACACACATACCTCTCCACACACACCTCTCCACACACACCTGTCCACACAGACACACACACACCTCTCCAAACACACTTCTCCACACAGACACACACACACCTCTCTATGCACACCTCTCCACACAGACACTCACACACCTATCCACACACCACTCTCCACACAGACACATACACAACTCTCCACACACACCTCTCCACACAGACACACACACACACCTCTCCACACACACCTCTCCACACAGACACACACACACTCTCCACATTCACCCGCCCACACCGACACACACACACCTCTCCACACAGACACACACACACCTCTCCACACAGACACACACATAAGTTCTCCACACACACCGCTCCACACACACCTCTCCACACAGACACACACACACCTCTCCACACACACCTCTCCACACAGACACACACACACCTCTCCACACAGACACACACACACACACCTCTCCACACAGACACACACGCACCTCTCCACACAGACAGACACACAATCCTCTCTACACACACCTCTCCACACAGACACACACACACCTCTCCACACAGACACACACACACACCTCTCCACACAGACACATACACACACGCCTCTCCATACACACCTCTCGACACAGACACACACACACACCTCTCCACACACACCTCTCCACACAGACACACACACACCTCTCCACACAGACACACACACACAACTCTCTACACACACCTCTCCACACAGACACACACACACCTCTCCACACACACCTCTCCACACAGACACACACACACCTCTCCACACAGACACACACACACAACTCTCTACACACACCTCTCCACACAGACAGACACACACCTCTCCACACACACCTCTCCACACAGACACACACGCAACTCTCCACATTCAAACCGCCCACACAGACACACACATACCTCTCCACACACACCTCTCCACACACACCTGTCCACACAGACACACACGCAACTCTCCACACACCCCTCTCCACACAGACACACACGCAACTCTCCACATTCACCCGCCCACACAGACACACACATACCTCTCCACACACACCTCTCCACACACACCTGTCCACACAGACACACACAAACCTCTCCAAACACACTTCTCCACACAGACACACACACACCTCTCTATGCACACCTCTCCACACAGACACTCACACACCTATCCACACACCACTCTCCACACAGACACATACACAACTCTCCACACACACCTCTCCACCCAGACACACTAACAACTCTCCACATTCACCTCCCCACACAGACTCATACACACTTCTCCACACACACCTTTCAACACAGACACACACACAAATCTCCACACACACCTCTCCACACGGACACACACACACAACTCTCTACACACACCTTTCCACACAGACACACAGACACCTCTCCACACATACACACACACACAACTCTCCACATTCACCCGCCCACACAGACACACACACATATCACCACACACACCTTTCCACACAGACACACACACACCTCTCCACACAGACACACACACACCTCTCCACACACACCTCTCCACACAGACACACACACACCTCTCCACACAGACACACACATAAATTCTCCACACAGACACACACATAAATTCTCCACACACACCTCTCCACACAGACACACACACACCTCTCCACACACACCTCTCCACACAGACACACACACACCTCTCCACACACACCTCTCCACACAGACACACACACACCTCTCCACACAGACACACACATAAATTCTCCACACACACCTCTCCACTCACACCTCTCTACACAGACACACACACACCTCTCCACACACACCTCTCCACACACACCTCTCCACACACACCTCTCCACACAGACACACACACAACTCTCCACATTCAACTCCCCACACAGACACACACACACTTCTCCACACACACCTCTCCACACAGACACACACACACAACTCTCCACACACACCTCTCCACACAGACACACACACACAACTCTCTACACACACCTCTCAACACAGACACACACACACATCACTCCAAACACACCTCTCCACACAGACACACACACACCTCTCCACACAGATACACACATAAATTCTCCACACAGACACACACATAAATTCTCCACACACACCTCTCCACACAGACACACACACACCTCTCCACACACACCTCTCCACACAGACACACACACAACTCTCCACACACACCTCACCACACAGACACACACACACCTCTCCACACAGACACAGACATAAATTCTCCACACACACCTCTCCACACACACCTCTCCACACAGACACACACACTCCTCTCCACACACACCTCTCCACACACACCTCTCCACACACACCTCTCCAGACAGACACACGCACAACTCTCCACATTCAACTCCCCACACAGACACACACACACTTCTCCACACACACCTTTCAACACAGACACACACACAACTCTCCACACACACCTCTCCACACAGACACACACACACAACTCTCCACACACCTCTCAACACAGACACACACACACATCACTCCAAACACACCTCTCCACACAGACACACATACACAACTCTCTACACACACCTCTCCACACAGACACACACACACCTCTCCACACACATCTCTCCATACAGACACACACACACACCAATCCACACACACCTCTCCACACAGACATACACACACACCGCTCCACACACACCTCTCCACACAGACACACACGCAACTCTCCACATTCACCCGCCCACACAGACACACACACACCTCTCCACACACACCTCTCCACACACACCTCTCCACACAGACACACACGCAACTCTCCAACATACACCTCTCCACACAGACGCACACATAACTTCTCCACACACACTTCTCCACACACACCTTTCCACACACACCTCTCCACACAGACACACACACACATCTCCATACACACCACTCCACCAGACACACACATACACATCTCCACACACACCTCTCCTCACAGAAATACACACACACTTCTCCACACACACCTCTCCACACAGACACACACACACCTCTCCACACACACCTCTCCACACAGACACACACGCACCTCTCCACACAGACACACACACACACCTCTCTACACACACCTCCCCACACAGACACACACACACCTCTCCACACAGACACACACACACACCTCTCCACACAGACACATACACACACGCCTCTCCACACACACCTCTCCACACAGACACACACACACACCTCTCCACACACACCTCTCCACACAGACACACACACAACTCTCCACATTCACCCGCTCACACCGACACACACACACCTCTCCACACAGACACACACACACCTCTCCACACAGACGCACACACACCTGTCCACGCTCACCTCTCCACACAGACACACACACACACCAATCCACACACACCTCTCCACACAGACATACACACACACCTCTCCACATTCACCCGCCCACACAGACACACACACACCTCTCCACACACACCTCTCCACACTGACACACACACACCTCTCCACACAGACAGACACACACACCTCTCTACACACACCTTTCCACACAGACACACAGACACCTCTCCACACATACACACACACACAACTCTCCACATTCACCCGCCCACACAGACACACACACATATCACCACACAGACACACACACACCTCTCCACACACACCTCTCCACACAGACACACACACACCTCTCCACACAGATACACACATAAATTCTCCACACAGACACACACATAAATTCTCCACACACACCTCTCCACACAGACACACACACACCTCTCCACACACACCTCTCCACACAGACACACACACTCCTCTCCACACACACCTCTCCACACACACCTCTCCACACACACCTCTCCAGACAGACACACGCACAACTCTCCACATTCAACTCCCCACACAGACACACACACACTTCTCCACACACACCTTTCAACACAGACACACACACAACTCTCCACACACACCTCTCCACACAGACACACACACACAACTCTCCACACACACCTCTCCACACAGACACACACACACAACTCTCCACACACCTCTCAACACAGACACACACACACATCACTGCAAACACACCTCTCCACACAGACACACATACACAACTCTCTACACACACCTCTCCACACAGACACACACACACCTCTCCACACACATCTCTCCATACAGACACACACACACACCAATCCACACACACCTCTCCATACAGACACACACACACACCAATCCACACACACCTCTCCACACAGACATACACACACACCGCTCCACACACACCTCTCCACACAGACACACACGCAACTCTCCACATTCACCCGCCCACACAGACACACACACACCTCTCCACACACACCTCTCCACACACACCTCTCCACACAGATACACACGCAACTCTCCAACATACACCTCTCCACACAGACGCACACATAACTTCTCCACACACACTTCTCCACACACACCTTTCCACACACACCTCTCCACACAGACACACACACACCTCTCCATACACACCACTCCACCAGACACACACATACACATCTCCACACACACCTCTCCTCACAGAAATACACACACACTTCTCCACACACACCTCTCCACACAGACACACACACACCTCTCCACACACACCTCTCCACACAGACACACACGCACCTCTCCACACAGACACACACACACACCTCTCTACACACACCTCCCCACACAGACACACACACACCTCTCCACACAGACACACACACACACCTCTCCACACAGACACATACACACACGCCTCTCCACACACACCTCTCCACACAGACACACACACACACCTCTCCACACACACCTCTCCACACAGACACACACACAACTCTCCACATTCACCCGCCCACACCGACACACACACACCTCTCCACACAGACACACACACACCTCTCCACACAGACACACACATAAGTTCTCCACACACACCGCTCCACACACACCTCTCCACACAGACACACACACACCTCTCCACACACACCTCTCCACACAGACACACACACAACTCTCCACACAGACACACACACACACACCTCTCCACACAGTCACACACGCACCTCTCCACACAGACAGACACACAATCCTCTCTACACACACCTCTCCACACAGACACACACACACCTCTCCACACAGACACACACCCACACCTCTCCACACAGACACATACACACACGCCTCTCCATACACACCTCTCCACACAGACACACACACACACCTCTCCACACACACCTCTCCACACAGACACACACACAACTCTCCACATTCACCCGCCCACACAGACACACACACACCTCTCCACACACACCTCTCCACACAGACACACACACACCTCTCCACACAGACGCACACACACAACTCTCTACACACACCTCTCCACACAGACAGACACACACCTCTCCACACACACCTCTCCACACAGACACACACGCAACTCTCCACATTCACCCGCCCACACAGACACACACATACCTCTCCACACACACCTCTCCACACACACCTGTCCACACAGACACACAAGCAACTCTCCACACACCCCTCTCCACACAGACACACACGCAACTCTCCACATTCACCCGCCCACACTGACACACACATACCTCTCCACACACACCTCTCCACACACACCTGTCCACACAGACACACACACACCTCTCCAAACACACTTCTCCACACAGACACACACACACCTCTCTATGCACACCTCTCCACACAGACACTCACACACCTATCCACACACCACTCTCCACACAGACACACTCACAACTCTCCACACACACCTCTCCACACAGACACACTAACAACTCTCCACATTCACCTCCCCACACAGACACATACACACTTCTCCACACACACCTTTCAACACAGACACACACACAAATCTCCACACACACCTCTCCACACAGACACACACACACAACTCTCTACACACACCTCTCAACACAGACACACACACACATCTCTCCAAACACACCTCTCCACACAGACACACACACACAACTCTCTACACACACCTCTCCACTCAGACACACACACACCTGTCCACACTCACCTCTCCACACAGACACACACACACACCAATCCACACACACCTCTCCACACAGACATACACACACACCTCTCCACATTCACCTGCCCACACAGACACACACACACCTCTCCATACACACCTCTCCACACAGACAGACACACACACCTCTCTACACACACCTTTCCACACAGACACACAGACACCTCTCCACACATACACACACACACAACTCTCCACATTCACCCGCCCACACAGACACACACACATATCACCACACACACCTTTCCACACAGACACACACACACCTCTCCACACAGACACACAAACACCTCTCCACACACACCTCTTCACACAGACACACACACACCTCTCCACACAGACACACACATAAATTCTCCACACAGACATACACATAAATTCTCCACACACACCTCTCCACACACACCTGTCCACACAGACACACACACACCTCTACAAACACACTTCTCCACACAGACACACACACACCTCTCTATGCACACCTCTCCACACAGACAACCACACACCTATCCACACACCACTCTCCACACAGACACACACACAACTCTCCACACACACCTCTCCACCCAGACACACTAACAACTCTCCACATTCACCTCCCCACACAAACTCATACACACTTCTCCACACACACCTTTCAGCACAGACACACACACAAATCTCCACACACACCTCTCCACACGGACACACACACACAACTCTCTACACACACCTTTCCACACAGACACCTCTCCACACATACACACACACACAACTCTCCACATTCACCCGCCCACACAGACACACACACATATCACCACACACACCTTTCCACACAGACACACACACACCTCTCCACACAGACACACACACACCTCTCCACACACACCTCTCCACACAGACACACACACACCTCTCCACACAGACACACACATAAATTCTCCACACAGACACACACATAAATTCTCCACACACACCTCTCCACACAGACACACACACACCTCTCCACACACACCTCTCCACACAGACACACACACACCTCTCCACACACACCTCTCCACACAGACACACACACACCTCTCCACACAGACACACACATAAATTCTCCACACACACCTCTCCACACACACCTCTCCACACAGACACACACACACCTCTCCACAAACACCTCTCCACACACACCTCTCCACACACACCTCTCCACACAGACACACACACAACTCTCCACATTCAACTCCCCACACAGACACACACACACTTCTCCACACACACCTTTCAACACAGACACACACACAACTCTCCACACACACCTCTCCACACAGACACACACACACAACTCTCCACACACACCTCTCCACACAGACACACACACACAACTCTCTACACACACCTCTCAACACAGACACACACACACATCACTCCAAACACACCTCTCCACACAGACACACACACACAACTCTCTACACACGCCTCTCCACACAGACACACACACACCTCTCCACACACATCTCTCCATACAGACACACACACACACCAATCCACACACACCTCTCCACACAGACCTACACACACACCTCTCCACACACACCTCTCCACACAGACACACACGCAACTCTCCACATTCACCCGCCCACACAGACACACACACACCTCTCCACACACACCTCTCCACACACACCTCTCCACACAGACACACACGCAACTCTCCAACATACACCTCTCCACACAGATGCACACATAACTTCTCCACACACACTTCTCCACACACACCTTTCCACACACACCACTCCACACAGACACACACACACCTCTCCACACACACCACTCCACCAGACACACACACACACCTCTCCACACACACCTCTCCTCACAGACATACACACACACCTCTCCACACACACCTCTCCAAACAGACACACAAACACCTCTCCACACACACCTCTCCACACAGACACACATGCACCTCTCCACACAGACACACACACACCTCTCTACACACACCTCCCCACACAGACACACACACACTCTCCACATTCACCCGCCCACACCGACACACACACACCTCTCCACACAGACACACACACACCTCTCCACACAGACACACACATAAGTTCTCCACACACACCGCTCCACACACACCTCTCCACAGAGACACACACACACCTCTCCACACACACCTCTCCACACAGACACACACACACCTCTCCACACAGACACACACACACACCTCTCCACACAGACACACACGCACCTCTCCACACAGACCGACACACAATCCTCTCTACACACACCTCTCCACACAGACACACACACACCTCTCCACACAGACACACACACACACCTCTCCACACAGACACATACACACACGCCTCTCCATACACACCTCTCGACACAGACACACACACACACCTCTCCACACACACCTCTCCACACAGACACACACACACCTCTCCACACAGACACACACACACAACTCTCTACACACACCTCTCCACACAGACAGACACACACCTCTCCACACACACCTCTCCACACAGACACACACACACCTCTCCACACAGACACACACACACAACTCTCTACACACACCTCTCCACACAGACAGACACACACTCTCCACACACACCTCTCCACACAGACACACACGCAACTCTCCACATTCAACCGCCCACACAGACACACACATACCTCTCCACACACACCTCTCCACACACACCTGTCCACACAGACACACACGCAACTCTCCACACACCCCTCTCCACACAGACACACACGCAACTCTCCACATTCACCCGCCCACACAGACACACACATACCTCTCCACACACACCTCTCCACACACACCTGTCCACACAGACACACACACACCTTTCCAAACACACTTCTCCACACAGACACACACACACCTATCCACACACCACTCTCCACACAGACACATACACAACTCTCCACACACACCTCTCCACACAGACACACACACACACCTCTCCACACAGACACATACACACACGCCTCTCCACACACACCTCTCCACACAGACACACACGCAACTCTCCACATTCACCCGCCCACACAGACACACACATACCTCTCCACACACACCTCTCCACACACACCTGTCCACACAGACACACACACACCTCTCCAAACACACTTCTCCACACAGACACACACACACCTCTCTATGCACACCTCTCCACACAGACACTCACACACCTATCCACACACCACTCTCCACACAGACACATACACAACTCTCCACACACACCTCTCCACACAGACACACACACACACCTCTCCACACAGACACATACACACACGCCTCTCCACACACACCTCTCCACACAGACACACACACACACCTCTCCACACACACCTCTCCACACAGACACACACACACTCTCCACATTCACCCGCCCACACCGACACACACACACCTCTCCACACAGACACACACACACCTCTCCACACAGACACACACATAAGTTCTCCACACACACCGCTCCACACACACCTCTCCACACAGACACACACACACCTCTCCACACACACCTCTCCACACAGACACACACACACCTCTCCACACAGACACACACACACACACCTCTCCACACAGACACACACGCACCTCTCCACACAGACAGACACACAATCCTCTCTACACACACCTCTCCACACAGACACACACACACCTCTCCACACAGACACACACACACAACTCTCTACACACACCTCTCCACACAGACAGACACACACCTCTCCACACACACCTCTCCACACAGACACACACACACCTCTCCACACAGACACACACACACAACTCTCTACACACACCTCTCCACACAGACAGACACACACTCTCCACACACACCTCTCCACACAGACACACACGCAACTCTCCACATTCAACCGCCCACACAGACACACACATACCTCTCCACACACACCTCTCCACACACACCTGTCCACACAGACACACACGCAACTCTCCACACACCCCTCTCCACACAGACACACACGCAACTCTCCACATTCACCCGCCCACACAGACACACACATACCTCTCCACACACACCTCTCCACACACACCTGTCCACACAGACACACACACACCTTTCCAAACACACTTCTCCACACAGACACACACACACCTATCCACACACCACTCTCCACACAGACACATACACAACTCTCCACACACACCTCTCCACACAGACACACACACACACCTCTCCACACAGACACATACACACACGCCTCTCCACACACACCTCTCCACACAGACACACACGCAACTCTCCACATTCACCCGCCCACACAGACACACACATACCTCTCCACACACACCTCTCCACACACACCTGTCCACACAGACACACACACACCTCTCCAAACACACTTCTCCACACAGACACACACACACCTCTCTATGCACACCTCTCCACACAGACACTCACACACCTATCCACACACCACTCTCCACACAGACACATACACAACTCTCCACACACACCTCTCCACACAGACACACACACACACCTCTCCACACAGACACATACACACACGCCTCTCCACACACACCTCTCCACACAGACACACACACACACCTCTCCACACACACCTCTCCACACAGACACACACACACTCTCCACATTCACCCGCCCACACCGACACACACACACCTCTCCACACAGACACACACACACCTCTCCACACAGACACACACATAAGTTCTCCACACACACCGCTCCACACACACCTCTCCACACAGACACACACACACCTCTCCACACACACCTCTCCACACACACACACACACACCTCTCCACACAGACACACACACACCTCTCCACACAGACACACACGCACCTCTCCACACAGACAGACACACAATCCTCTCTACACACACCTCTCCACACAGACACACACACACCTCTCCACACAGACACACACACACACCTCTCCACACAGACACATACACACACGCCTCTCCATACACACCTCTCGACACAGACACACACACACACCTCTCCACACACACCTCTCCACACAGACACACACACACCTCTCCACACAGACACACACACACAACTCTCTACACACACCTCTCCACACAGACAGACACACACCTCTCCACACACACCTCTCCACACAGACACACACACACCTCTCCACACAGACACACACACACAACTCTCTACACACACCTCTCCACACAGACAGACACACACCTCTCCACACACACCTCTCCACACAGACACACACGCAACTCTCCACATTCAACCGCCCACACAGACACACACATACCTCTCCACACACACCTCTCCACACACACCTGTCCACACAGACACACACGCAACTCTCCACACACCCCTCTCCACACAGACACACACGCAACTCTCCACATTCACCCGCCCACACAGACACACACATACCTCTCCACACACACCTCTCCACACACACCTGTCCACACAGACACACACACACCTCTCCAAACACACTTCTCCACACAGACACACACACACCTCTCTATGCACACCTCTCCACACAGACACTCACACACCTATCCACACACCACTCTCCACACAGACACATACACAACTCTCCACACACACCTCTCCACACAGACACACACACACCTCTCCACACAGACACATACACACACGCCTCTCCACACACACCTCTCCACACAGACACACACACACACCTCTCCACACACACCTCTCCACACAGACACACACACACTCTCCACATTCACCCGCCCACACCGACACACACACACCTCTCCACACAGACACACACACACCTCTCCACACAGACACACACATAAGTTCTCCACACACACCGCTCCACACACACCTCTCCACACAGACACACACACACCTCTCCACACACACCTCTCCACACAGACACACACACACCTCTCCACACAGACACACACACACACACCTCTCCACACAGACACACACACACCTCTCCACACAGACAGACACACAATCCTCTCTACACACACCTCTCCACACAGACACACACACACCTCTCCACACAGACACACACACACACCTCTCCACACAGACACATACACACACGCCTCTCCATACACACCTCTCGACACAGACACACACACACACCTCTCCACACACACCTCTCCACACAGACACACACACACCTCTCCACACAGACACACACACACAACTCTCTACACACACCTCTCCACACAGACAGACACACACCTCTCCACACACACCTCTCCACACAGACACACACACACCTCTCCATACAGACACACACACACAACTCTCTACACACACCTCTCCACACAGACAGACACACACCTCTCCACACACACCTCTCCACACAGACACACACGCAACTCTCCACATTCAACCGCCCACACAGACACACACATACCTCTCCACACACACCTCTCCACACACACCTGTCCACACAGACACACACGCAACTCTCCACACACCCCTCTCCACACAGACACACACGCAACTCTCCACATTCACCCGCCCACACAGACACACACATACCTCTCCACACACACCTCTCCACACACACCTGTCCACACAGACACACACACACCTCTCCAAACACACTTCTCCACACAGACACACACACACCTCTCTATGCACACCTCTCCACACAGACACTCACACACCTATCCACACACCACTCTCCACACAGACACATACACAACTCTCCACACACACCTCTCCACCCAGACACACTAACAACTCTCCACATTCACCTCCCCACACAGACTCATACACACTTCTCCACACACACCTTTCAGCACAGACACACACACAAATCTCCACACACACCTCTCCACACGGACACACACACACAACTCTCTACACACACCTTTCCACACAGACACACAGACACCTCTCCACACATACACACACACACAACTCTCCACATTCACCCGCCCACACAGACACACACACATATCACCACACACACCTTTCCACACAGACACACACACACCTCTCCACACAGACACACACACACCTCTCCACACACACCTCTCCACACAGACGCACACATAAATTCTCCACACAGACACACACATAAATTCTCCACACACACCTCTCCACACAGACACACACACACCTCTCCACACACACCTCTCCACACAGACACACACACACCTCTCCACACACACCTCTCCACACAGACACACACACACCTCTCCACACAGACACACACATAAATTCTCCACACACACCTCTCCACACACACCTCTCTACACAGACACACACACACCTCTCCACACACACCTCTCCACACACACCTCTCCACACACACCTCTCCACACAGACACACACACAACTCTCCACATTCAACTCCCCACACAGACACACACACACTTCTCCACACACACCTCTCCACACAGACACACACACACAACTCTCCACACACACCTCTCCACACAGACACACACACACAACTCTCTACACACACCTCTCAACACAGACACACACACACATCACTCCAAACACACCTCTCCACACAGACACACACACACAACTCTCTACACACACCTCTCCACACAGACACACACACACCTCTCCACACACATCTCTCCATACAGACACACACACACACCAATCCACACACACCTCTCCACACAGACATACACACACACTGCTCCACACACACCTCTCCACACAGACACACACGCAACTCTCCACATTCACCCGCCCACACAGACACACACACACCTCTCCACACACACCTCTCCACACACACCTCTCCACACAGACACACACGCAACTCTCCAACATACACCTCTCCACACAGACGCACACATAACTTCTCCACACACACTTCTCCACACACACCTTTCCACACACACCTCTCCACACAGACACACACACACCTCTCCACACACACCACTCCACCAGACACACACACACACCTCTCCACACACACCTCTCCTCACAGACATACACACACACCTCTCCACACACACCTCTCCACACAGACACACAAACACCTCTCCACACACACCTCTCCACACAGACACACACGCACCTCTCCACGCAGACACACACACACACCTCTCTACACACACCTCCCCACACAGACACACACACACCTCTCCACACAGACACACACACACACCTCTCCACACAGACACATACACACACGCCTCTCCACACACACCTCTCCACACAGACACACACACAACTCTCCACATTCACCCGCCCACACCGACACACACACACCTCTCCACACAGACACACACATAAGTTCTCCACACACACCGCTCCACACACACCTCTCCCCACTGACACACACACACCTCTCCACACACACCTCTCCACACAGACACACACACACCTCTCCACACAGACACACACATAAGTTCTCCACACACACCGCTCCACACACACCTCTCCACACAGACACACACACACCTCTCCACACACACCTCTCCACACAGACACACACACACCTCTCCACACAGACACACACACACACACCTCTCCACACAGACACACACGCACCTCTCCACACAGACAGACACACAATCCTCTCTACACACACCTCTCCACACAGACACACACACACACCTCTCCACACAGACATACACACACACTGCTCCATACACACCTCTCGACACAGACACACACACACACCTCTCCACACACACCTCTCCACACAGACACACACACACCTCTCCACACACACCTCTCCACACACACCTCTCCACACAGACACACACACAACTCTCCACATTCAACTCCCCACACAGACACACACACACTTCTCCACACACACCTTTCAACACAGACACACACACAACTCTCCACACACACCTCTCCACACAGACACACACACACAACTCTCTACACACACCTCTCCACACAGACACACACACACACCTCTCCACACACATCTCTCCATACAGACACACACACACACCAATCCACACACACCTCTCCACACAGACATACACACACACTGCTCCACACACACCTCTCCACACAGACACACACGCAACTCTCCACATTCACCCGCCCACACAGACACACACACACCTCTCCACACACACCTCTCCACACACACCTCTCCACACAGACACACACGCACCTCTCCACACAGACACACACACACACCTTTCCACACAGACACATACACACACGCCTCTCCATACACACCTCTCGACACAGACACACACACACACCTCTCCACACACACCTCTCCACACAGACACACACACACCTCTCCACACAGACACACACACACAACTCTCTACACACACCTCTCCACACAGACAGACACACACCTCTCCACACACACCTCTCCACACAGACACACACACACCTCTCCACACAGACACACACACACAACTCTCTACACACACCTCTCCACACAGACAGACACACACCTCTCCACACACACCTCTCCACACAGACACACACGCAACTCTCCACATTCAACCGCCCACACAGACACACACATACCTCTCCACACACACCTCTCCACACACACCTGTCCACACAGACACACACGCAACTCTCCACACACCCCTCTCCACACAGACACACACGCAACTCTCCACATTCACCCGCCCACACAGACACACACATACCTCTCCACACACACCTCTCCACACACACCTGTCCACACAGACACACACACACCTCTCCAAACACACTTCTCCACACAGACACACACACACCTCTCTATGCACACCTCTCCACACAGACACTCACACACCTATCCACACACCACTCTCCACACAGACACATACACAACTCTCCACACACACCTCTCCACACAGACACACACACACCTCTCCACACAGACACATACACACACGCCTCTCCACACACACCTCTCCACACAGACACACACACACACCTCTCCACACACACCTCTCCACACAGACACACACACACTCTCCACATTCACCCGCCCACACCGACACACACACACCTCTCCACACAGACACACACACACCTCTCCACACAGACACACACATAAGTTCTCCACACACACCGCTCCACACACACCTCTCCACACAGACACACACACACCTCTCCACACACACCTCTCCACACAGACACACACACACCTCTCCACACAGACACACACACACACACCTCTCCACACAGACACACACACACCTCTCCACACAGACAGACACACAATCCTCTCTACACACACCTCTCCACACAGACACACACACACCTCTCCACACAGACACACACACACACCTCTCCACACAGACACATACACACACGCCTCTCCATACACACCTCTCGACACAGACACACACACACACCTCTCCACACACACCTCTCCACACAGACACACACACACCTCTCCACACAGACACACACACACAACTCTCTACACACACCTCTCCACACAGACAGACACACACCTCTCCACACACACCTCTCCACACAGACACACACACACCTCTCCACACAGACACACACACACAACTCTCTACACACACCTCTCCACACAGACAGACACACACCTCTCCACACACACCTCTCCACACAGACACACACGCAACTCTCCACATTCAACCGCCCACACAGACACACACATACCTCTCCACACACACCTCTCCACACACACCTGTCCACACAGACACACACGCAACTCTCCACACACCCCTCTCCACACAGACACACACGCAACTCTCCACATTCACCCGCCCACACAGACACACACATACCTCTCCACACACACCTCTCCACACACACCTGTCCACACAGACACACACACACCTCTCCAAACACACTTCTCCACACAGACACACACACACCTCTCTATGCACACCTCTCCACACAGACACTCACACACCTATCCACACACCACTCTCCACACAGACACATACACAACTCTCCACACACACCTCTCCACCCAGACACACTAACAACTCTCCACATTCACCTCCCCACACAGACTCATACACACTTCTCCACACACACCTTTCAGCACAGACACACACACAAATCTCCACACACACCTCTCCACACGGACACACACACACAACTCTCTACACACACCTTTCCACACAGACACACAGACACCTCTCCACACATACACACACACACAACTCTCCACATTCACCCGCCCACACAGACACACACACATATCACCACACACACCTTTCCACACAGACACACACACACCTCTCCACACAGACACACACACACCTCTCCACACACACCTCTCCACACAGACACACACATAAATTCTCCACACAGACACACACATAAATTCTCCACACACACCTCTCCACACAGACACACACACACCTCTCCACACACACCTCTCCACACAGACACACACACACCTCTCCACACACACCTCTCCACACAGACACACACACACCTCTCCACACAGACACACACATAAATTCTCCACACACACCTCTCCACACACACCTCTCTGCACAGACACACACACACCTCTCCACACACACCTCTCCACACACACCTCTTCACACACACCTCTCCACACAGACACACACACAACTCTCCACATTCAACTCCCCACACAGACACACACACACTTCTCCACACACACCTCTCCACACAGACACACACACACAACTCTCCACACACACCTCTCCACACAGACACACACACACAACTCTCTACACACACCTCTCAACACAGACACACACACACATCACTCCAAACACACCTCTCCACACAGACACACACACACAACTCTCTACACACACCTCTCCACACAGACACACACACACCTCTCCACACACATCTCTCCATACAGACACACACACACACCAATCCACACACACCTCTCCACACAGACATACACACACACTGCTCCACACACACCTCTCCACACAGACACACACGCAACTCTCCACATTCACCCGCCCACACAGACACACACACACCTCTCCACACACACCTCTCCACACACACCTCTCCACACAGACACACACGCAACTCTCCAACATACACCTCTCCACACAGACGCACACATAACTTCTCCACACACACTTCTCCACACACACCTTTCCACACACACCTCTCCACACAGACACACACACACCTCTCCACACACACCACTCCACCAGACACACACACACACCTCTCCACACACACCTCTCCTCACAGACATACACACACACCTCTCCACACACACCTCTCCACACAGACACACAAACACCTCTCCACACACACCTCTCCACACAGACACACACGCACCTCTCCACGCAGACACACACACACACCTCTCTACACACACCTCCCCACACAGACACACACACACCTCTCCACACAGACACACACACACACCTCTCCACACAGACACATACACACACGCCTCTCCACACACACCTCTCCACACAGACACACACACAACTCTCCACATTCACCCGCCCACACCGACACACACACACCTCTCCACACAGACACACACATAAGTTCTCCACACACACCGCTCCACACACACCTCTCCCCACTGACACACACACACCTCTCCACACACACCTCTCCACACAGACACACACACACCTCTCCACACAGACACACACATAAGTTCTCCACACACACCGCTCCACACACACCTCTCCACACAGACACACACACACCTCTCCACACACACCTCTCCACACAGACACACACACACCTCTCCACACAGACACACACACACACACCTCTCCACACAGACACACACGCACCTCTCCACACAGACAGACACACAATCCTCTCTACACACACCTCTCCACACAGACACACACACACACCTCTCCACACAGACATACACACACACTGCTCCATACACACCTCTCGACACAGACACACACACACACCTCTCCACACACACCTCTCCACACAGACACATACACACCTCTCCACACAGACACACACACACAACTCTCTACACACACCTCTCCACACAGACAGACACACACCTCTCCACACACACCTCTCCACACAGACACACACACACCTCTCCACACAGACACACACACACAACTCTCTACACACACCTCTCCACACAGACAGACACACACCTCTCCACACACACCTCTCCACACAGACACACACGCAACTCTCCACATTCACCCGCCCACACAGACACACACATACCTCTCCACACACACCTCTCCACACACACCTGTCCACACAGACACACACACAACTCTCCACACACCCCTCTCCACACAGACACACACGCAACTCTCCACATTCACCCGCCCACACAGACACACACATAC